>NW_009208982.1:0-43000 GCF_000690835.1 Fulmarus glacialis
GCTGCGGGCACGTGGAGGCGGACGGCGGCGGCTCCCCCTTTGTTGTGATCCCGTCTGCTGGCGGAGCGCTGCGCGCCCCCCGGCCTTCCCGGGCTGTCCGGGGGTTGGGGTTTTTTTCCTTCCTCCTGCCGGCAGTCAGGGTCGGTAGTAAAACGTTTCGGGTTATCTCGTACTGAGCGATACAGGCGTACTCGGATACGCGTTCTCATAGTGGTCCACTGAAGTGCTGGTTTTTCAGCAACTTCCTCTTGTAATTAAAGCCTTTAAGATTTAGTTTTCCAGTCGAGCTCATTTTAAGTGCTGTCGAGTATTCTTTAATATTAACACTTCAAAAGTTTAGGATTCTTTGCATCCAGTTCCCCCCTCTGTATAATTTTTATGACTGTTTATATTGTGACTTTGTTCTTAATGTGAAGAACAGTAAACCCGTGAAACCAGTTTCACTTTCAGGTTGTTGCTGAAATGTTTTAAACTGTAGCAATTTCTGTCCAGTATGGCTTTAAAAAAAAGATTCTTACTGCAAACATATGGTGATTATGGTAGAAACTACTGCGTGTGAAAAAGTAATTCACTTTAAAATAATGATTTAAAATGTGGGTGGCAGCCCTTGTGATTTTTCACATCTAAAACCAGTTCAGACTGAAAGCTGCAGGGCAGTCTTCTGTGTTTTAAATTAAGATTATTTTGCACGTTTGAAAACCTGCATTTACTTATTTGTTTGTTGTATTCATTTATAACAGTCCAATTTCGACTTGTAAGGAATGGAATAAAAAGGCTTGAGCGAGTCTAATCTGGAACATTAAATGGGAACTAAAACAATGTAGTCTTTTAAAAAAGTAATCAAACTTGGTAGGTTAGTAGGCTTTACTTGTTGTTTCTGCCTAGGGATCATTTTGAGGAAGTGTGTAATGTAAGCTATAGAGAAACATAGCAGACGTATATACTCTCCTATGTGGAAGTTATTGTTTATGTCACAAGAATAGTTTAGGTGTTGTTCTTGAGAGTGTGTAGGCTTGTGCATGTGCAAAAGGATTGTAGGCTGAAAGTAAAAATTCTCTTCATTGTGGTTCCCCAAAAGAGCTAGATGACTGTGGCAGTAATGAAAATAGGGACAAAAGTTCCCTCTCATTGGCTTTCGTTTCTCTTACCTTCTAAAATTTGATTTAATTTAGCAAAGCTTTTGATACCTTCTGCAAACTACTACTGCATACCTTCATTTCTCAGGTAAGTCAGTCCACTCTGGGTGTGGAATTATGCCAAATCTGGCTCCGAGCACATGGAATGAATTCAGGTGTTGAAGACTTTGGTTTTGGGTTGGTGTTGTTTTTTGGTTTCTTACATTTAAATTGATTTTTTTTTTTTAAATGGTAACACAGTGTTTAAAGTGAAATATTTGCCTCTTCCAGATACTGCTGTAAGGGCTTTGTAGAAACATAATGGAGTTTGTAACAGATTTTCAGTTTTCTCAAAACTCAGATATTTCACATATTAATCATCACACACCCCCTCCAAAATTGCCTGCTAATTTGATATATTTTTTTATGAAAGAGTCTCCCCTCTTGTGTGAAACCCCCTGGGGAAGAGGCTATGGACAAAACCATTGGCAAACAGCAGAAACTGGCTTCAGACAAAATGCTGTCATACATAGCAAATGAAGAGACAGGAAAAAACATTTCTGTAATTTTCCAGCAGAGATTTTACTTATAATAAGAGTGGAAGGCACATTTCCAGATAGAGGTGAGTTGCTTATATAAAAAAGTAAGTTTGGTTGGTTCTGATTTCCAGGAATCCCAAGATGTTTAGCTTTGGGTTTTTTTTGTTTGTTTGTTTTTAATGAAAGCTGAAAGTATGTTTTCTTTAAATTGGTACCATGTTTGAATTTTCTTTTTTTGTCATGCTATGAGGCACAATTAGACTTCAGTTCCACAGGGGGTAAGCTAGTATTACTACAGCAAATTATTTTGGCCAGCTTACATTCAGAAGAGTTGTAATAAATTAGTTCCATCGTTTTGTTTCCTTAATGCTAACATCCAGAGCTACAACTAAGCTTGTAGCATAAAACATTAGTGAACTTTTGAAAACAAAAGCTGTGCATCAAATGTAATACCAACTTGGAAATACACTCTGGGAAATGCACAATCTGTTAAGGATATGTGATTAAAGTAAGTGTGTCTTATCACAGACCCTTGGCTTGAAGGTTGTGGTGACCTCATTGTTGACCTTGGCCTCAAATACCATCTGTCCATACTTCTGTCATGTTTCTGGGGGTTAGATCTGTATATAGAAAGTGATACCTATCTGTATAGGTGCTGGTAGGCCTTTGTTAAGCTACAGCTCTTGTACTCAAAGCTCTAAATTGCTACCTTTCTGAATTCAAGCACCAAATTGATTCACTAGTAACAACAAGCATTTTGAGTGGTTTGAAACCTTTCTGTGACTGTTCTGGATCATTCTCCTTTGGCCAAGATGCACTTACTTGGCGGCAAGAAGTTTGGTTACTTAATCATGGGGAATTTTTTGTAGCAAGTTTTCGCCTTCAAAACACTTAATATAAATTTTTGTTAAAAAAAAAAAAGTTAAAAAAAAAGGTCATAAATTTTGTCAATACTTGAGCATAGTCTTCATTGAGACACTAAAGCAATTTCCTGAGTAAGTATTTGATGTCTGATTAACATTAGCTAGTTTTATTTTGTGTTTTGGCCATGCATTGTTCAGCCTTCGTGACCAACTTTTTATGCTGAAAGAGTAGCTATTAGGCTCAAAGAATGTATGCTATAATGTGCTGACCAAATTCAACTGTATCTATATAACACTATATGTTAAGAGAGTGAGAAACTAGTTATTTTTCATATTTGTTTAGAGTTGCCTTCCTGCTTTTAGGGAAACCAGTTTCCTTAACTATATTCTTTTATTGTACTATTTGCCTTGTGTAATGGTTAATTAAGAGTATTTCTTTAAAATACATTGTTGCCAAGTATTCACAGGGAGGAGAGGAAGAACAGGAAAATGGGAAGTTGGGCAGAATAAGAAAGCAGTTCTTAAGAGTTCCTTTCTCCACCCATCCCTTCAATAAAGAAAAGTATGCAAGAAAACCCCCAAGCAAATAGTCGTACAGGCTTATTTGCCAGTCCCACTTACCCTAGACTGCTCTGTCTAAAAATCTTTCCTGTTGAGGAACCGGTAATCTCATTAGGAAAATAAGCCTTAGCCAGTATGCCCAAAAGTTTGTCTTGTTCTTTTGTTTGTGCATTGCTTCTGCTTAGTGTACTAGTAGACTCTTTCTTAGTGGTTGAGTTACTTAAGCTACTGCTCTTTTGGTATTAACCAGCTACAAGGTTCTAAGTTTTACAGCAAGCCAGACTCCTGCTCAAAGCATGCAGATAGGCAAGATGCTATTCCCTCATTTGTTAGAAGGTGAAGAACCCCGATCTGGTTCAGTTTTGAGGAAAAGGTAACCTCCTCAGCATGATTTTTGGTGCTAAATCCAGCTTCTAAGAGTAGGAAACATTTTATGCCTGTCTTGTGAAACATGGATTGATCTTACAGTGGTTGTAATTGTTAGATCAAGTTACTGCTACTGTTAGTCTCTGGTAGCTTTTTTGGGTGAAGGACTGCATTCTCATGGACAGTGTCTCAAAATTCAGTGGGAACACCTTGCAGCGTAATAAACTGTTCTTTCTGAGGCTTCCATTCATAGAGGTCCTGTAGCTACCATGGTTAGGTGCTTTTTTGTCAGACAAGATATAGCTAGTCAGCAGATACGGCACACTGCTGCTCATCACTTACAAGAACTCAGCATGCTGTTACCGAAGCAGCTGCTTTATCTCAGTTGTGGTTGTGTTTGAGGCATATGTTGTCCTTTTTGTAAGGATGCCATTTTTGACCTTTGAATTAGGAGTTGTACCCCAACTTTTTTCTGTTTCAGATGTTAGAGGTCCTATTCTTTTGCAAACCCCGACTAAGTTCTGCAGGAAGGGTTATTAGAGATTCCATGTGTTGTTCACTTGTTTCTACAAATGCTGTCTCTCAACATGAGTTAAAAAGAACCTTAGTGGTGTTTATTATCAAAATAGAAATGGTTTGATCTGCTCTAGCAAAATTCCAGCATAGGTATTTGCATATCATCTTCCCTAACTTCCACCGACTTCTGCGCACGAAGTGCTTTGCGGGTTTTTTCGTTGCAAAACTGGACCTTTTCCAAGTCTCACAAAACATATTTTGAGTACTTTCCCCAGAATTACAATCCAGATAACAACTATAAATTAAGATTAACAATGTCCTACATAAATTATCTGGCAAACGTGATCATCTTCTGGCAAAAGCTTGGATAAAAATGTTTTATAAAAACTACAGTATTATTTTAAAACAGTAAGCAAAGCTGCTGTTTTGAGTTGCTCATAACCTGAATTGGAACAATTTGGCCAAATATAAAGTGAATGGAAAGGTGCTATATGACACTTTTTTTGACAGTGTAGTTAAACTCGACAAACTTGGTGATTGCTATTTAGGAACCTGTATAATGCTGAAGAATTATTTTCTTAGTAGAGGGCCCAGCTTTCCATATAGAAAGTGGAAATACTTTTTTTTCTCATCTTCATTTTCTTTCTCATGGATATTTTGGGCTTGGCAGTAATATTGAGGTTTTAAATATATGTAATGCAAAAGAAGAACAAAAAAGAGCCAACTGTGCTATTATGGTATCTGCAATTGTAATCTTGCACCATGCTTCAACTTGCCTAGAGCAGCCTGTCTTCCCTTCTGTGCCACTGGTCCTTCATCTTGCCTCCAACCTCCCATTTCTTCTTTCACCTTCCCTTGCAGTGGGAGCAGTGCTGGCTATAGTTTCTCTTTTGTAGCATTGAGAGTTGGAGGGACTGGGAATGGGCTGCACTTATCTTCCTTCTTCTGCTACAGCGTTTCAGACCTCTGCCAGCAAAGTACTGGGCAAAGCAGAACTGCTGTGTGGGTCCAGAGTTCTCCAGTCTGGAATGGAAAAGGGATGTCCCAAGACTACCTTGTACTACAGCCTCCACGAAGGGATTGAAGTCCTCCTTTATGTGGGGCAAGGCCCTAATCTCTTAGTGAAATCAGATCAGCTGACTTATGGAGGATGAGTGAATGAGGAAGGAGATCCTGCCTGTGGGCTCTGAAACACCACTAGTATCTATCCATAATACTAGAAGGCATCACGGTGTTCTGGTGTTACTGTTGTGAATGGTTAATATGGTATTGCATTTTATTTCTCAGCAGAGACTGAGGTCAAGGAAGGTTAAATATTGTGAGACATTAAGGAGTTCATGAAATCTTGAGGAAGATGACTAGTCTTCACGTTCTGATCTGTAAATTACTGGCACTGTTCGCAGAACACTGTATCTCCATGGCAACGTTGTGCTCAACTTTTGCCTTAATCTACACACACGTGCACACACAAACAAATAACTGATCTTGCGTCTTGTTGGCTATAGCCAGTAATAGTGTACAGGTAAGACTTGTCACCAGTGCAGGTCAGGACTAGGTTTTGTTCTGCCATTGCTCAGTGTTTCCTCTAATGATTGCGACTGTTACCGTACCTACTTCAGGCAGATGTCAGTTCTTCCTCCTGTCAAGTTATGCCTTATCCTAAGTTTTGATTGGTTTTAATATAATTTTTTAATTACTGGCTGAGGAATGTGTGCATAATTAACATTACACTGACTTTTTTTGTTGTTTTGTTTCAGAGCTGCTTTAAGTGTTTTAAATTTGTTTACCTTCTTGCATAACCTTTTGTGCTTACTGGTTTTTGTTTGGTTTTTTGGTTTTTTTTTTTTTTTAATTGGATGCTAGGATTGGGTAGTGTGGAAATCAGTTTTCCTTTTTAACTATAAAGAAATCCTTCTATAATAGGATTTAGTCAGATTGCAAAGGAGAATAGAGAATATTACAATAAAGGGATAGCATGGCAGAAAAAGGCTCAGATGAGATCCAACAATAAAAATGTTCAGGCATATACTCTCTAGGAAAGGGATTTGGGGAATTACTGTGATGAAATCTTAAAGCTATGAATCCAAATTCAATTTAAGAAGGAAAAGTCCGATCACATATTTTTTTTTTTTCTGTCTACAATGACTTTTAAATAAAATTAGCTCTTGGAAAAGGAAGTAGAGGCAAAGGCTTTCTTAATTTTTTTTTTTCTGTTTTCTTGGCTGTACTTCATTCTCCTAACTTGTGCTTCTCTGTCTTCTCTTTATCTGTTATTTCCTTTCAAACTTAGTAGATACTGTGAAGGATAATGGAAATACTTTGAATTTTTTTCTTTAGCTTAATGAGGGCAGCTCACGTAGCAGTAGCCTTGTTTCAGTAGAGCTGTGTGAGATATTAATAAAGTTAAAATTGTCACTGTATTAAAATGCATGCATTGGATGTGCATCAGAAAAAAGACAACAGTTAATCTACTGTTTATACTTCTTTAATGTCTTTGCTGGAAATTGCTTAACTGTTAGGCGTTCTTCAAAATTGTATGCTTTTATTTGACCTCAGATTTTTTGGTTATAGCAAAACTATTATGTAACAAGTTTTCATATATGACAGTGGCAAATTAGTCACCTTTCTATCTTTTAGCATTTATACAGACCCTATTGCCATAGTAACTGAGCTCTTCATAATTGTTAATGTATTAATCCTCAGAACATCCCTGTGAGGTAGAGAGGTATTCCTGTTTCACACGTGAGAAACTGAATCATAGGGAAGCTGAATGATTTATTGATAACCCTACAAGCCAATGAGAGCAGAGATACACTCTCATTTCTTTTCCTGTGGAAAAAGTGCCCTCTTGGTTGAACTGTCTTTTCTCTGCCCAGCTTTCTCAAATGAATGAATTTTAGTGAAATTGGCTGCAGCCATCTGGAATGTGCCCATTTGCATATAAGATCTGTGTGGCTGTCATTATTCAGCACATCAGGTTTAATGATCTCTGAAGATACGGAGAAAAAGAAATGTATGGACTGCTACTGTGTATTCTCAGTGGATCATGAGATAGATTTTTCTTCCTGTATATCACAATACCAAAAATTGGCTGGTTTTGACTATACCAATACTAATTTAATTGGCAATATATGGCTCATATCTCTGTGCTGATAGAGCAGTTTGTTAGTACATCTACTTTTGAAGGCTGACTTTGACCTTTGAAACTTTTTAAGCTTGACTTTGAAATATTTGCATTCAGAATGCTCTGCTATTCTTTGGGTTTTTTGTTGTTTGTTTCCTTTTAATTTTTAGACAGAACATTCTTCACGAGCGGAAAGGAAAAGACGTGATTCATTCGGGATGTTTGACGGTTATGATAGTTGTAGTGAGGACACCAGCAGCAGCTCCAGTTCAGATGAGAGTGAAGAGGAGGTTGCTCCTTTGCCGTCCAGTCTCCCAATTATAAAGAACAATGGACAGGTCTATACTTACCCAGATGGCAAATCTGGCATGGGTAAGTGTGTGGTGCATGAGTACAAAGAGTTTGATATTTATGTTTTTCCCCCTGTGGTGTGAGTTGTGAGGGTCCAATCGCAAATGTTGGTCCCAATTAAAAATGGACCAAAACAGCTGAAGGGTTGGGGTTGGTTGGTTTGTTTGGGAGAGAGGTGTTTGCTAAACTGAAATGAGATTCCTTTCCAGGAAAGGAATGGAATCTGTCAGGAAAGAAACAGTATGGGAACATCCGCCCCTACCATCAAATGTGTGTTATATCTACATGCACATGCATGTGTATGTTCTCATGTCTTTGAGCTTTGAGGAAAATGTCAGTGTGTTCTCTCTACACTTGGGCATATATTGTCTCTACCCTTTATGTTATAGATACAATATATTAAAATTATTTCTTCTTATACTAGGAAAACTTCATTACTGCTACTGTATAAAGTCTGTCAGTGTATACCTGTTCACTACCCACTAGCTGTGAGCTAGAGTATACTGCAAAAAATAAAAAAAGGGAAGATTCTTTTCCTCGATGGTAAAAGCATATTTTAGCCAAAATCATTAGTGATTAGAAGAGCGCTCTCTGGGTAGAATCTTGGTATTGTCTCATTGGCCTAAGTTGGTCACAAAGTCGTCTTCATCATGGAAGAACTTGGTGATGCTGTCAACCTCTGAAGCTAGAAGAGAATATTGGTGGGCTAGGGTACTTTGGGTATACTAATTTATGCTTCAAAAAAGAGATCTGGTTTTATTTCAGGTCGGAAGTTTTAAATATTTAGAGGAAATCAAGATTGACAGGCCGAGATTCAAAGCAGACATTTCCTTGAGAACCATGAAAACACAGAAATTGGCTTTAGCTGATTTAGCTGGGTCATTCACTTCTACCAGTGCTAAAATTAATAGGGAGCAAAAAGGAGGCACCCTTTCACCAATGAACTTGAGGTTCTTATTGTTTCACTGAGATTTGTGGTGGTATTCTTGTTTTAAGTTATCTTTCTGTGTCATTCTCTTCAGGGTCAAACCCTAAGAAACTGTTTGGTGGTGCCACCTACAGGACCTTCCTTATGTTGTCCTTGTTCTGAATTTTTACTGAGGTCTTCATTACACTCTTAACATTTGGCTTTTTCTCTCCTCTGATTAGCTACATGCGAGATGTGTGGAATGGTTGGTGTCCGTGACGCTTTTTACTCTAAAACAAAACGCTTCTGCAGTGTGTCATGCTCTAGAAGCTATTCATCGAACTCCAAGAAGGCCAGCATTCTGGCCAGACTTCAGGTAGCGGTACAGACACCATTTTCTTTATATACTTATTATAGTTGTGTTTGTAAAACATGTACATCTGTAAAACTTGCATGATGTTTTAAGATAAGTCAAATTTCTTAACGAATTAAAATTTTCACACGAGTGATTTTTTAAGCCAAAACTCAAAACTGTATCAGTCATGAACAAATTACTTTGCTCAGCAGAGCAAATTTGAGAGAATACTGAGTCCTTATTTCATTTCTGCTGCAGCGGCCCTTCTGCAAGAAAAAGATCAGGAAAAATCTTCAGTCTACATATGTAGTGACTTGGAATTCCATGCATCTCATACCCAAGATATTTTCTGGCTTTAGAGAGCATAAACGTTTAGTTTTGGTTGTGAGGGTTTTCTTAACTATATAGATTTGCAAAATGGGTTTTGGTCTGTTCACTTAAAATATTAATCAAATAATCATGAAGGTATATTTGTAACATTCAAGAAAAGAGAGAGAAATGTCATTATATCTTATCTCAAATTCATTGCAACAAATGCCAAGAAATTGCATTGGTATAAATTAGATTAAAAGTTCTTCCTTTTGACCTGCTTTTAAAAAATATCTTTTTTTCAGGTAAACTACAGTGAATCTATAATGCTGTTCAAGTTGGAATACTAGTACAAAAGTCATCTTTTGGACATTCTTTGCTACTGGTTTTTAAATTTATTTAATATTATATGTAGTTTTGTGATACTTAGTCAACTTCCATTCTGTGTTGTTCTAATTTTAGTTAAATGTGCCAGAGATGTGCTACAGACCTATGGAAATTTCCTGATGGGAGTTTGGAAAGACTTTATTTACTTAGCTTTTTTTTGTTTTAGGGTAAACCTCCGACAAAGAAGGCTAAAGTTCTACAAAAACAACCATTAGTGGCTAAATTAGCAGCATATGCTCAGTACCAAGCAACTTTACAAAACCAGGCAAAGACTAAAGCAGGTAATGGCATATAAACAGAGTTGAAACAAATTCTCGGTAATATAAGGTTTGTGACTCATTAGAAGCTTCCTAAATAAAATAACTTTCTCTTAGCAGCTGTCCCTGTGGAAGGTTTCAGCTGGGGTAACTACATCAATAGCAATAGCTTTACAGCAGCTCCTGTTACCTGTTTTAAACACGTAAGTATTTTTCAATATGTGCTATTCTTCTGTGTGTGTGCATGAGAGAGAGAGTCCATGTTAATTCTTGAATTAATTTTTGCAAAACATTCATATCCAGATGTTTCATGGCCTTGGACTATAAAACTTATATTGTAAACTGTGTTAGTATGACTACTTTTTAGATAGGTATGTTTGATTTTATCTGTCCTTGAAACCATTCTGAACACTATCAGTTACTCGCATCATACATACTCTCATAAACAAAGAAAAAAGTAAAAGGAGGACTCTTAAATACTTACGAAGTTATTTTTGTCACATACAAGGTGTAAAATCATCGAATGCGCGACAGAGCATCAAACCAACCAGGTCAGACAATATTAGAAAAAGTTACAAAAGGTTTTTTAGGGTGACTCAGACTTGCTCCATTATATTGAACTGATTTTTTGGTTACATATTTAGATTTGGGATTTTTTTCTTAGTTTTTAGTCAGATTGTCCCTGTCAGTTGTGCTGCCAGGTAGTGTAGAAATAGAGGAAAACGAAGGCTTTTTATAAATCTGAAATTAAAGAGGTTGGTTTTCTTTGTTTTAGAGTTACAAAAATTCCAGACAAGAAGTCCTCAGTCATTATAGAATGTAATTAGGGGATGAGGAAAATATTTAGCAGCATCTGTCTTTAATGTGTTTGTTAAATTCCAATTATTAGATCTTGTTTAAAATATTGTTAGTACTTTCTGTTTCTTAAGTAAAAACTTTCTGACAGAAAGTGTTTTCTCAGCATACTTTTTTTTTTATTTGGGAAGTTGAAGTGTTCCATCCTCTTACAAAGGTTTTATTTTTCTCAAAATTATCTGATGAAAATTGCAATCAAAACAAACATTTTGTTTCTTGGAAGTTGTCCATAAGGGAAAAGAGAGACATATTTTCTGTCCAGTTCTGGAATTCACGCTGAGCCCTGTCAACTCATAAATCAGTAGGAGTTGAGAGCTCTTGGCAGTTGGCACTTTCTGAATAGCACCCTTTATGCTTAGAGGCCTTAACTATTGCCCCGGACAGAGCCTTGCGTTAGTAGAGCTTCGTGAATTTGTATCGAATTCCACGTGCTTAAGGAAGCATGTTTGCACTTTGCTTTCACAGTTATGTACGTGCTGTTAGAAGTAATTTCATAAGTTCGTATCAAAAGGTATTGTTTGATAACGTGGGCTGTGCTCTTATAACAACAAATGCTTCATGATGTATGGCATCCTTAATTAGGATACAGCTACAATAGTTAGGTCACTTCTAAATTATGCTATAACATTCCATATTAAAAGGAGTTGTATCTTCCTTTTTTACTACTTCATTCATTAAGTTGAAAGGTACACCGATAATGTAAACAAATACAACACTAATGTTCACATTTTACCTTGAAAATTTTCACAATCTACATGGCAACAGTGCTACTAAGCCTGAATGATGTTTCTTTTCTGTCCCTGGTTTCCTTTTTTATGCAAGTAAAATGCAACTCCTGCAGTCTCCTTTGGAGATTTCTTCTTCTTTGGTGGACATTAGTTAGTGTTTCAAAAGTGTGATTTGCATTTAGTTTTACTGTAATTATTTCTTTGAAAAATATATTATTTAAACCAGTCAGAATCTGAAAACACATTAGTAGTCTTTTGTTAGAAACTCCTCTCTCTCCCCCACTCTCTGTTGATAACTAAAAGAAACAATACTCTTTTTGTCTGTCTGGAAAGATTATTGCTATGCTTTCTGTGTACTATATTGATTTGATTCATAAAAGTTTGTATTAGTTGATGTTTGTTTACCATCTGTATTATGGATTCCATGCACATGTTGTGTGTGTCTGCGAGACTGAATATATAAAGCTTATTCTGTTCAAAACAAAAGTTTTGAATCGAAAGTAAAATCATGACATATCTACCCTTAAATTTGTTACTAGGTAAAATATGTATCTTGTTATACTGGGTATATCTGTATGGATATTTGATAGGGAACATTGGGATCAATAATAAAGAAAACTTAAGGGAATTATAAGATGTGGGATTTGGCTTATTGATTGGTTTTTTAATAACCTGGCATACTTCAGTGTTTCAGGTCTGATGTAATTTTGTCACATAAGTTTTTTTTGCCTGGGGACTTACTTCCTCTTCAATTTAAAACAGTTATATTTTAGAATTAAAACTTTTAAATCTTGAAGTTCTCTCTATTTCTTTCTCTGTATGAGAATAATTAATTTCAAAGTCTTTTGATGCCCTTAATGTGGTTTTTGTACTTCCCTGTTACCTTCATTCCAGACTTCAGTGTTGAGTAACACTAATGAAACTCACTAGCAACAGTACAACTATGCCCAATTTATAGTTCAGTAAACTGAAGTAGAGAAGCTGCTTTGGTTTATGTCATATAGGAAGCCTGTGACAAAACCAGAATTACAGTTTGTGCACCTTGCAGCTTTTTTTTTGTCAAATTGAGTTAATCAGACACACAGCAGTAGCTGATGCAAGGATGAAAACTCTTAATGTTTTTAATATTGTGTTACAGCTTAGTAACATACAGTGTGCTCATTGCTAACCTGCATTCCAATTTCATTTTTTTTCCTTTTTTGTATATTTGCCTTTAGCTCAAATCATTCCTAGAAATGAAAGCAAGTACAGTGCTTTGAGTCGTTTGTCAGTACCACTTAATGTACAACTTAATGTACAATTAATAGTAATTATTCTTTTCCACTCTGTTGCTAATGAGATGCACATTTTCTGAAGTTAAGAATTTTTTAGTCTTTCTTCTAGTTGAATTTTATTCTGAGCTGAAATATTTTCATTCTTTTGGTTTCTTTCGTTATTAAAATAAATGAATAAATAAATAATTTGCTCTAAGGGAGCATTTCCAGGATTTTACCCTAGGTGGCAGTGCTTTGCTTTGAACTTCTTATTTTAAACGATTTTGCACATTGTCTTCTCTGGCGTTACCTTTTGTGGGGGTACTGTTCACACACAAGGTATCAGCATAGTATCCTTACGCTTCAAGAATTGGTAGCATCACTTTGCCATTAAAAGTTTCAAGTCTGAAATGTCAAGTGGCAATGTTGGTGCCATCCAAAACTTTTAGAAGCCAATTATTTAACCCACGAGACCTTTGTTCAGCTAGGCATGTGGGAATACTTAGCCTTTAGGTGCTCCTGTCAAACAGGATCTTCCTGATTGCAACTTACCTTGCAGAGAAGGCAGCTGCTGCTCACAGATAAACCCTCCCAAGTCATCTCCCGGAGCAGGAAGCGATGAACCAGATCTTCCTTGTTTGGGAGTAACATGAAGTGGATCTCTTCGTCATGAGTCTGAAAGGTAAATTTGTTCTTACCTGTAAATTATGGTTCTGCTAGTTCGCACTATGCCAATCCAGACTTCAGAGTTACCCTTCCAGCCAGCAGATGAATAAGACTTAAGACTTACGTAGTGCTTTGTGAGTTTTTCAAAGCACTGTGCAAACATTGATTTGATTAATTAGATGAAGACAGAGAAGACATGAAGGAAGATGGCTGTTATAGCCCTGGTTTATCCAGTCTTCCTCCCTTAAGAATATTCATAATGAGCGAAAAATGAAAAGATGGCGCAGTATACCAGGTATACTGTAAACCATCACTTCAGGACAGTAATATTATCTGGCATTTCAGTAGTGATGCTACACAGGATGGCGTCCTTCTTCTAAAGGGTGAGCCATATGGATTGGTGTAGGAGAACTAGCAGAACCAATATTTTCACAGACAAGGACAAATTTAACTTTCTGCTATTTCCCTCTATACCAATCCACATTCTAGAAATAAATGACATTTCCATTACCGGTTGATGCGAGAAGTGTTTCAATATACTCTTCTCTCTGAATCAACTGAACAGATAAGCAGGCAGTAAAATATATTTCAATTAAGTGCAGCTGGATTATGAAATTATTCAGCACTGCCATTTTTGATTGTTTGGCCTCATCTGTATCTCTATACAAGGCAACAAGATGTACTAAAATATGCAGTCTGAAAAGTTTATTTCCCCAATTCGATTCAAAAAGCTACATGTCAATTTAGAGATGATAGCGAATATGTAATAGGACTTGATTAAGAAGCTGTATCTGCATATTTTGTGTGTGAAAATAAGCCATAATCTTTCAAGTTGTGTTTTTTCTCTCTGTCTGCCAGATGGCAGAAAAGAGCTCTGCAGTCTAGACTGGTGTAGATGGGACATAGCAGAACATGAAGAGACCAGGCTTCAAGAATAAGAAACTGGCATACTTGCAATAACTTATTTTTCCTTTAATAGTTAAAACTAGTTTTAAGTTTTGCATGCCTAGCCTCAAATATTTCTACTAGTGAGGCGTATCCCTTTTTAAGATAAGTTTGGCTTTTGCTGGTTGGCTGTTGCTGATTGCCAGCAAAATTCCAGTATCGTGATTTCCAATCATTCAGGATTAATCCAACTTTCTTCACTTGAGGCTCTCAGCCAAAATTCTGTGAAGTTGGAGGCTGTTCCCACTGAGCTGTTAAGTTCTCTGTGTTTGCAAAGAGCTTTGAAAATGAGACACAGCCTTAGAATACTGTCTGCCCTCTGGTACAGACCAGAGGATCCCTTCAGTTGTCCCTGTGATACCTGAATATTCTCTGAATTGTTAAGAATTTATTTTGCTCAGAACACCTTAGAATTGATGTGACTGTTCTTCTAAAATACCCCAAATCCGAGTCTTCCCCTTCTTGGTGGTCTCTAGTTTAATGTAAACTGAGTAATTTTCTGTTTTGTTACTAATATAACTTCAGTTGAGTCGCTTTTAAGGTTTTAGACTCTTCAGCACTGTGCATTTCTGGTATCTCTACATTACCATCTTTGACTATCTTTTCATGATGCTCTGTTCAACAAAACATTCTTCTTGAGATAGCAAACTCAATGTAATTTTTATCTCCAGTTTCCCCAAATCCTTAATAGCTCATCAAGTTTGTATTTCTTTTTGTTACTTATGCATTAGTCTAAGCCTTCAGGACAGCGTGTGAGGAATCTAGCTGTGTATTTCCTTTTTGCATTTATTGAAAAGGTGCCACTCAGTCTTCAATTCTTTTTGCTTGCTTGATGGAATGCTCACTTGCAGGTGATATGAAAGCCTGTTCCTCTGAGAGGATGTGAAACAGTGGGTGATAAACCCCACCATAATAAATCATCAGAATAGATTCAAGAAATAACTTTTAGGCATTTTTTCAGGAACATTTCTGATTTACAGAATGTAAAGATTTTGATATCGGTGGTACAGGTATGAATTTAAAGTACCATAATTTTCTTGCAAGTGGAATTGCAGAGGAATTACACTGTTCTCACTAAAATCTGTAGCTTGCACCTAGTTGAAACATAGTAGAATAAAGCTGACCTGTGAGTATATGCAATTTGTGCTTGAGCTTTACAGATTTTTAAACTTGGAATCCTGTAGTTTTTGTAGGAAATACACAGTAATAATTGTATACAATTGTAATACTACACGTAAGGTTCAATCAAAACCAAACTAGGTTTTCGTAGAACAACTGTTTTCTAAACATATGCATATGTCTTATCTTGTATATTGATTGTTTTCATTTTTTAAGTCGCTCATAAAACACTATAACAAAAAAAAAAATTTCATGTGGTGAACTGGTGACTTTCCCCCCCCCACCTTAAATGATAGGCACCTATGGGCACATGCTGGGGTGATATCTCAGAAGGAGTGCGAGTGGAGGTTCCAAACACCGACTGCAGCCTACCTACCAAAGTCTTCTGGATAGCTGGAATTGTAAAATTAGCAGGTGAATATATTTTAGTTGAAATTATTAAAATAATCAAAATAACTGTCAGTGGTCACCTGGTTGGTGGAATGTTGGCACTGGTTAGGTTGTCAAAGCTGCGTCAATAGGTTATATGTTTTACCACTATCACTATGTTATACTGTTTCATAGTGGCTTCAGTGAAGCTTGGGAATGCCTGGTTTTTTCATATTGCCTCAGAGTACAGTAAGAGCAGTGCAGAATGAGGAGATAGGAAATTGTATAATAGCTAGCAAGTAAGCCTTGTTATATGAATCACTTTTCTTGGTTAAAAGAGAAGTTAAAAATTCAAGGTCGCATAGCTAAGATATGAAAACGCAGATACTGTGGGTAATTAATTTTGTCCTCCTAAATATAACTTCTAAAGGTTTATAGTTCAAGAATTTTAATTTTAATTAAAATTTTACTTACGTGATACCACATGCACATTTATCAAAGTAATCCATTCTGTGCATTAATAACATGCAGCAATGTGACGTAAGAACAATGTTCTATGAAAAGTTCTAGTCTAGAAAATCCAATGTAATACACATTATGATTGGTAAAGAAATATTAATAGATCTTTTATAATCTTGTTTAATTTTTGTCTTTTTTAAATGGGATTGCTTTCTTTCAGGCTACAATGCTCTGCTAAGATACGAAGGCTTTGAAAATGATTCAAGTCTTGACTTCTGGTGCAACGTTTGTGGGTCTGACATCCACCCAGTTGGTTGGTGTGCAACCAGTGGGAAGCCCCTAGTCCCTCCTCGAAGTATGTAAATAGTAGCCTTACTGATTGATACAGAAGTCTGTCTTTATTGAACTAAATTTGCTCATGGTTCAGATATCATAGTATTTTTTTACCATAGCAGCTCTTTCAACAGTTATGAATAAATCATTTTAACTTTTGGAAAAATAAGGACTTGAATGATGCTGAAAGTGTTTCTTGGAGTAGCCCATCTGATGTGACTTAAAGTTTTTAAGATCAAGGTGGAAGCAGTTAGCTAATCAGTGATGTGAACATGCACTGATTTTATTTATATTTTGTTATTAAATTCTTTGCCCTGACATACCCATGAACTTAATCTTGGGTAGCATTCATTCTCTAAAGAGGTTTTTGTCATTATTGTCATCCAGGCTTTTTAACAGTCATCTGGGATTTCTTCTTTACATATTCCAGACTCTAATATTGTCTCTAACGGACACAATTAAAAATCAGTGGCTTATTTTTTCCCCTTCATTTGCAACAGCCATCCAACACAAATACACAAACTGGAAAGCTTTTCTAGTGAAACGACTTACTGGTGCCAAAACACTTCCTCCTGACTTTTCTCAGAAGGTAAGGCTGATGCAATATCAATGATGTACTATAAACGAAATTGCAGCACAATGTGAAGAACTGAAGTATTGTACAATGGCACATTAGCTCCTTTTATAGTGAAGATGATACAGTAGTTTCTTCCCTTAAATACAGTTTTCCTTGGGATCTCTATTCTCCATTTATGTCCACACTTGTCAGTATGTATTTGGAAAACTGTTTCCTCTAGCAGAAAATAATTTTCTTTAAAAACTAGTTAGTCTATTTTAATTTTAAAATATCCCAATTTAAAAAAAAAAAAGTGCTAAAAAGCTACCCTGTGATATGTAAGAAAAATTAAAACTGATTTTTCTGATTTAGGAATGATTTTATCATGCACTATTTCAAGAAACTGAACAAAATGTATTAATATAGCACATATCTAGATGCAATAAAGTACATACTTTTCAATGTTAATATTTTTCATCTGCTCTGGACTAGATTTTTTTGCTGTCTTTAAGTCATGTCTTTAAGTGTGGCAGCTGTCTGTATAGTGTGCTGTAAGTTTACTTACTAATACTGTGAGATGGTACATAGCTTCTAGTAGGAATATGAGACTTGTTGTCTTACACTGCATCTAATACTAAAAAAAAAATCACAACAAAAAACCTTTCTGCAGTTGTTCATTTCTATTTAAAAATTGGCTCAGTTGGAAGCCAAATTAAATTGGCAAGATCTCAGCACTTTGGGGAGTTCATAACGGAAATGGCAAGTGACAGATACTGATTTTTAAGCAGAATGTATTGTCACAAGGCAGATTAACATCTACTTCCATTCTCTTCCTTTCTTTTTGGTATATTATGAAGAAATATGTGTGTGAGTGGCCAGCTTTAATTATGTTGAAGGTTTGTTTTCCATGCCTTTTATTATAAAGTATTTAATTCTATTTTTAAGTGCTATATTGTGATTCTATTTTTAAGTGCTATATTGTGAGTGGATGACAAAGCAAAAAAAAAAAAATTTTTTTTTTTGTTAAAGTTGTTTCTCAGGGTAATTTTATCCATTGTTAACTGAACAAACTTTCATTAAGTCAATGGAAAACTCCTGTAACCTATGTGAGAATTGTATTAGGAGCTGTACTTGCTACAGTTAAAGCATTGTTGGATCTGTTTCTACTTAGTCTTCTGAAACATTTCATTTTTCCCCATGTACAATGAAATACAAGAGAAATAATTTGTGTCGTTTTTGCAGGTTGATTAACAAGTACTTGAATTAAATGAAAAGTGCATTGATACTGCGCTTTAATAGCAGAAAACAGATTTCTAAGGAAAAACAGAGCGTATTAAAGAATGGTTTTTTTCCTGTTACTTTAAGGTGTCTGAGAGTATGCAGTATCCATTCAAAACTTCCATGAGAGTAGAAGTTGTTGACAAAACACACCTTTGTCGAACAAGGGTAGCAGTTGTAGAAAGTGTCATTGGGGGACGGTTAAGATTGGTGTATGAAGAAAGTGAAGACAAAACTGATGACTTCTGGTGCCATATGTACAGTCCACTCATTCATCATATTGGTTGGTCTCGAAGTATAGGACACAGGTTCAAAAGATCTGGTAAGTTTGTGTTTTAGAGGTGTCTTTGTGGGCAGTGTTGGCTTGGAGAAGTCTGACTTAAGCAGTACTGTCACTTTATACAATTTATAAAACTAACTTGAATAATGATCTTTAAAAATTCATATAATGCAGCCCAGGGGTTTTACCAATTATATTACACTTAAGAGTTTCAGTTAAAAGTATAATTAGTGTATTTTGCAGCATTGGAAAAGCCAAAATAAATTTTTAGTTGATTTGTGGTATGTCAATATCTAGAAAGATTCAATGATAAACAGTGGTTAACAAACTGTCCAGGCAGGAAAACCTTGAACTGCAATATTCCAGCATGGTAAACGTCATTTTTCATGCTGATACCTGGAGTTACGCAGCTCCACAAACTCCTAGTTTCTTCACGTTTGTCTCTTGTACAATACAACATGGACAAGTACCCTATTAGATACTGAATTTTTTTTTTTTACTTGCAAGTTTAAGGACTATCTAATATTTTTATATTGCAAGATTTACACGTTTTAGAGGGCATTAGGAGATGGGCAGGGAGGATGAAGTGACAGTCTAATAGATGGTACACAGTTAAGGCCCTTGTTATCTAAAATACAAAAATACTTATAATTTGATATATTTAAGGTTTCTAAACAAAAAATCTGTTTTTTAATATTTCTTTGTTCCATTGAGCTTGTGTCCCTTGTCAGAAACAGAATTTCTGTAAAACATTCCACAAGCCACAAATGTTCCTTCAGGAAAACCTTCAGTTTTCCTAGTGCTTAAACTTTCACTGCAACCATTTATAAATGAGAGTAGTTAGAGAAATCTAGAAGAGTGCTACTTCCCAGAAATAATGTCTTGAGCAGGGTTCCAGGGATTCCCCTTGGAAAGTAGGATTCAACGGTTGGCTAAAACCAGCCACATACATGTATTTAAAGTGATTATGTATAGTTATATAAAAAATATATAAATACAATTTTCTGTCATAACATAGTGCAAAGTAGTTTACTTGCCAATTTTTTGCAAAAGCTTCTATGTATATTTGTACCAATTTTGTGACATAATCAAGTGGTCTTGTAAATACTGGCTTTTTTTTTTCCCCCATAAATGAGGTTGTGTTCTAGAGGTATTTCAGGTAAAAGTCAATAAGGAAAATAAATGGATTATGTCCTCCAGATTTTTGTGGTAGTCTTATTATAAACTGTGGGCCTCCCACACCAATAATATGATTGCATTGTACTGGTTAACATATTCAGAAAAACATACTGTCTGCTCTATTAACGAAACTTCTGAATAATACGTACTATTATTCCTTTTAGATATTACAAAGAAACAGGATGGACATTTTGATGCACCCCCACATTTATTTATGAAGGTGAGTTTGCTAGCAAGAACACTGTTTTCTCAGAGTTGATTGAGGACCTTTAGTTCCTGGTGTGTGTAAAACAGACCTGAAACTCTACTTCAGTCCTGGAAATATGCCCAGCACAAGCATTTGCTTTTTTTATTCACTTACCTACTTTGGCCTCCTTGACATAAGCAGAGATAATAGAATAGGTATTTCAATCTGTTGCTTTGGCGGTGTGGGGTTATGTTTTGTTCCATGCTTATTAAATTCTTAGCTTCTGGTGCTATTATGTGATTCTTTAGGTAAAAGATGTCGACGTAGCTGGAGAATGGTTTAAAGAAGGAATGAAATTGGAAGCTATAGACCCCTTAAACCTTTCGGCAATATGTGTGGCAACTATTAGAAAGGTAAGGAAACAAATGTGTATTTTGGGAAGGTAGATGGGAATCCTTTTTTCACTCACCTTTATTCAGGTTTGAAACAAAAAGCTCAAAAACAAAATAAATGCAGTTCATTCACACAGTGAATGTTTATGGAATACGTCCATTAATTGTTTATATACAACTGCTGTGGAAAAGAATATACTCGTAATTTTTTTTTTTATTTTGACTTTAATCTCTGGAAATTCAGACTTACCTTTAATTAGCATATAATACTTTTGAGAGATTAATTTGCAGGACAATCTTCTACTAATTATACCAAATGTTTTGCAACTGTTCAAAAAGAAACCTCATCTTGCTCACTCGCAGGAGTCTATGAAGACATTCTAAGGATGTACTTTTTTCCTAGCTTGGTTGAAAGGGATCCCATCCATGTGAAATCTGTTTTAAAAGACGAAGAAAATGTAAGAAGTAGCTTAGCAGAATTGCATAACCTTACCAATGAGGAGCGTGGTTATGATTTTGAGTCTTTTCTTATTAATGGTGTGCAGAATATCCTTACAAGCTAAAGAGTAGACTGAATTATAAAGCTTTAGAAGTAGAACTGATGTTCACAAGAAAAATAAACTAGAGATCAGAAAAAGGAAATGTTCATCTCTCGACTTCGCTGTTAACAAAGGTACATTTGACAATAGTACACACAATCTTGGAGACAGGTATGATTTGGAGTTTTTTGTTTTGTTATAATTGAATGACCTTCTAAGTGTACTTCCATTATTATTGAGTTACTTTTCACTCTTTTGAAACATGGCATGCTTTCTTTCTAGCCTTATCACACAGTTAAAGGTATTTAATGTAAAATTTTGTTTTTCTTTACAAAGGTTTTAGCAGATGGCTATCTTATGATTGGGATTGATGGCTCAGAAGCAGCAGATGGGTCTGATTGGTTTTGTTACCATGCCACTTCCCCTTCTATTTTCCCTGTTGGTTTCTGTGAAATTAACATGATTGAACTAACTCCACCCAGAGGTACATATAGCATTCTGACCACATTTTATTTTGAATATTTTTCAGTGATATTGTATGTGCCATATGCTTTGTTTCTTAACTCAGTCTACAAAATTCATGTCACTTTTTAGGACTTTCTCAAGTCTGAAACAAATGCAACAGAATAACTTCAAAGTAATCTAAAAAAGAGATAACAAACTTTTCATTTAGAAAAAGTGAAATTGAACATCTGATTGATTCTCTGGCTAAAATAATTTGCTTTTGCTGTCAGAAATCGAGGATAGCCACTAGTTGAATAGTATATCCGTTAAATGAATGGGAAGTATGTTAGTCACTAAAAGGACTGTTTTCAGAATATGTCATTTCTTGGGAAGTTCTGGCCACCAAAAGGATTAACAAACATTGTAAAGAATCTCAGACTTAGGCTAATTAGCGACAATACCAGTTAATTTTTTGAAGAATATGCACAAACTAGAACTTTGAGGAAGTAGCCATTAGAGCTGTATGCTGCGTAATCCCTTCTGTGAGAAAAAGCTGTCTGTCCACTAGCACATATGCCTACAGAAGACTCTATTGCCTTCATTTTTCCATTTTATTGTCTTGGTCTGGCAATTTTATAAAGAGGATTGTAACTAGTTATGTAACAGCAGATAACGATGGTTTTCTATGGATTTTTTTTCTGCATTCTCATTCTTTTAGGCTTCTACTTGTATTCATTGAATTATTTTTCTAGGTAATAACTACAAAGACAGTGTAATGCAACATGAAGAAAATTAATTTCATGTAATTTTCATTATTGCATGCTAATGAATCTGTCATCTTTGAGTATGTGGAAAGTGCAGTTGGACAGATTTACTATTCTTTTTCAGTCAAGGGAATTTATTGCCTAGAAATTCATGGGCATAATCACACCTCAAAATGTGGTGCAAGAGTGTCTTGCAATAGGAAAAGGTTTTGTGGGAGGAAAAAGCATGCATATCAATACATATCAATCAATTTAGAAATAAATACATTAAAATGATGATACAGAATAGGAAAAAAACCTCCCTTCTATGATGAAACTTTTCCTCTTTACTCTTCAAACAGTACTTACACAATAGTATATGAATTTTATTGTTAGCACATTTATGATACTTCTGTGTTTCTTGAATCGTGGCAACCTTATTCTTTATCTATATGTATATTTTCCCTGTTATTGCAGTTTTCCGTAATAGTCCTGTATCATCCACTGAGAGGCGATTATAAATCACATATGCAATAATCTAGAAGTCATTTGAAAGAGGAATTAACAGGAGTAAAATACAGACGTAATGCGCGTTAACATATTTAGTAGGATCAGGCTGATCAAAGCTTCTTAGCTCTTACGAGAGGTGTATTTTGCTTTCCAAATTACAGGCTTGAAAATGGACAGTTTCTTAATTCTGACTACTCAAACAAGGACCACGTGCACATGTCTTTAGTGTGTGTGTGTTGAGAAGTTAATTAAAGGACTTGCGTACAAATATATTGGTCTAGCAAGAGGAACTGTGCATTAAGAAGAAAAGCGTTAATATGCAAAACTGATACATTACTACCCTTATTAATTGTTAGCTATCCAGCTACCTCTGTTCTTGCAGATACTACGTACCTAACATGAACACACATTTCCAAATTACATTTAGTAATGTGAATACCTTAAATAAGTTGCTGTGAAATCATTGGATTTTACAAGCTTATTCCTTCCAAACATCTTCGTCTCTTGCTGAAATCAGTAGAAGATGAAGATGCTTAGACACTTTCAAGAATGGGATTGCATTTTGGGCTGTGAGTATTAGCTACCTGATAGTCTGGCCCTGCAGTACTGGGCTATGACTCAGTGGGAGCTCTCTACCCCCACTTAGATGAGATCCAACGGTTTCCCATACCTCCCCATGCCATGCCCACTACGCTGTGATTTTTTTGGAATGTCCATCACTGCATACTACCACAAAGAAATCTTTCAAACTGTTGTTGCTCCAGCTAGAATTAATTATTGATTTAAGCAGTTGTAGAAGTTGCCCAAAGTAAAAAATAGTCCTGCATGTTTTATGCATATTCAGTAGATGAACAAAAGCTAAATATATTTGAGAGATTATTTTCTTCCCTTTATAATAGCTCTTAAGACTGGAAAAAAAAAATCCTGCAATTTTCCATTTTATTGGTATTTTTAGCCTTATTTAAGTTTTAAAATATCCATGCTTGTTCTTACCACTCTGTTCCTAACAATTCAAGTGTTTCAATAGTGGAGCTCTTTCCCCACAGGAAAGACACTGGATGTGCTTAATTACATGATCTGTTTTGAGTCATTTGTGTGGGGCATTGTAGAGATCAAGGATCTACGTGGACAGAAAGCTTCAAGTATGAACGATTAATCTTAACATTAAATGACACCTTCTATATTATCCAGAGGTTCATTCATCTTGTTTGTTGCAAATGGACAATGTCCAGATGACTGTCTTGTCCCTTAGACCAAAGCTCAGAGAGTGGAAGTTTCCGATGTTAATGTTTTGCTCCTTTGTTGTCTTTTTAGCCATAACACATTGCCAATATACTATTTTTGTTGTGTTCTTATGCATGAAGTTTGCAGTTGATGTATGAAAATGTTGTTTAAAATTCACAGGTTATGCAAAACTCCCTTTTAAATGGTTTGACTACCTCAGGGAAACTGACTCGATAGCAGCACCTGTAAAGCTCTTCAATAAGGTAATAAACATTATATGTGTGTATTTAAACTGTAATTAGTATTATCTTTAAATTTCTGTTTGCATAGTCCATGGGATTGACCCATTTCATTAAATAAAATTTTGAAAAGCTAAGACAACAGAGACTTTTAGAAATAAGAACCATTTGAGTATATTAAGCTTGAATATTTCTGAAATGTTAAATAAATACAAGGGTACATGAAACTTCATAAACGGTACTTGGTATTTTCCTACATTAAGTTGACTGAAATACTCGCTTCAACGCTGTGCTTAAACCATCTTAATTAACATGTTTGTTTACTGATGTTTGCCTTGTTTGTGTTTGCTTTTCCAGGAAGTTCCAAACCATGGGTTTCATGTTGGAATGAAACTGGAGGCTGTTGATCTGATGGAACCTCGCCTGGTATGTGTGGCCACAGTAACTCGCATTATCCATCGTCTTTTGAGGATACACTTTGATGGGTGGGAAGATGAATATGATCAGTGGGTGGATTGCGAGTCCCCAGACCTCTATCCAGTGGGATGGTGTCAGCTAACTGGATATCAACTACAGCCTCCAGCGCCACAATGTAAGTTCCTGTTGTGTAAATAGTGTAACAGTTGCTTCCTGGTCCTTGTTCATGGGCGATGATTTTCCTAACTTCATCCTTTTTAAGTTAGGTCACCAGGTATAACAAAAACAGAACAAATTCTTGCTGTTGCTTAGATGTACACAGTTCTAATCTCTTCCACCCTGACTTTTAAAGTACTTCTGGGCGTTTCTGTGGCTACTTACTATATTTAATGACAGAAGATGCTTATTTGATCCAGGGAAAAAGCCTGTTACTTCTCCTCAGTTCTGGATAATATCACTGAGAATTTATATTGCTTTAAGATTGCAAATATATATGCTTTACATACCGAATTTGATGGAACTCAGCATGTGCATAGCTATTCATGTGGAGAAGTATTTATGTGAGAAGGCTGTATTTTATTTAGTGCATCAAGACTTGCCCTGTCAGGTCAAGTTATACGATAATAATTGATAACTGTATTTTGAGAACTAGTTTAACGGGAGGCTTTTCCCACAATAAAGGTATTCTGCCTTTGTTCAGTCACTAATTCTGTAGCTGTGTAGCAGCTTTGACACATTCTGAAGTGTTTTTCCAAAATACTGAACTTCAATTTTGAATTCTTAATTTTTTGCAGCATCAAGAGATAGCCAGTCAAGTTCATCAAAACAGAAGAAAAAAGCTAAATCGCAACAGTACAAAGGACATAAGAAAAGTGGGTGAAAAAGTAGTGTTTGCACTTTCCCTGTTGTTTAAAAAGTTTGTGGTCCCTCCCTAAGTCCCTATTCTATTTGGAAATGTTTGTGTGTAAACAGGTGTTATGCTTAAAGGTGCAGTATGCCATAAAAGGAATTTTTTAATTGAGAATAACCATTTTTTATAACTTGCAACAGGGTTCATGTTGCTAATAATAATCTATATGAATTATAAGTGGACAATTCTTACAATATTTTTGGTATTTGGACATCATTTCAGTTGAATAATACATTGACTATAGAGATATACTGCCTTATACAAAATAATCGGGTATTGATTAACACAGTTTTAACTCTGCTCTTTGTAACACAGGTGTAGGAATAAGAATGAAGTTACTTGGATCAGAAAGAACGAGATGTAGAAAACTTAAATTACCGTCTAGCTGGTTCCTTTTTAACACAAAAAAGTGACTTAATTGCCAGTTTTTTAGATAAGACATCTGTGGGAAACTGTATGTAAATAAAACTTTTATATGATTATTTTCAGAAAAAATAAATAGCATTGCTGTGTGTGACTATTCGTGTCACAGTAAAACATAGTAATGACATTTTTAAGAATCTGAAGTATTCAGTTTCTTTCCATAGTAATTGTTTCCTTCGGGATCAAATTATCTTCAAAATTCACAACCAATTTGAATTTGCATAAATGCACATTTTGCATTCCTCCATATTTTTATTTCCATGGCTCTGTTGGTTTAAACTGAAAATCTGTTTTGTATGAGTAAAATAAAGGGAGAAGAGGCAGCCAATCTAAGAGCACCTTGTGCCTTCTCCCATCATTCTTCTCTGGAAATCAGATCCATCTGTATTCTCTCCTCTAAGCAATATTGTAGTTTCATATGGCAGTTTTATTCCAAAGGTTCTCAAACCATTTTTCCAATAATTTGACGATTTTGAAAGGCAGCAACCTCTTGAGTCAAGAGCAGCAGCAATATGACAGCCATTGTACAAGAAATGTATGTGCAAGAGATGACGTGGTAAATAAGACCGTAGGGTAAGCCTATAGTCTTGTTAAGTGCTACACAATTTTTAATGATGTTTAACTCAAGATTTTACAGTATCTTTTTTTAAAAAGAACCAATTACAACTGTGGGGGAAGGTTTTTTCTGCCACATAAAAATGAATAGTTTGTCTTGATAGAAGTAGATGGTCTAGTTTGAGACAAGCTTGAGAAGTGGGCCCGTGTGAACCTTGTGAGGTTTAACAAGGCCAAGTGCAAGGTCTTGCACCTGGGTTGGGGCACTCCCTGGTATCAATACAGGCTGGGGGATGGAGGGATTGAGAGCAGCCCTGCGGACTTGAGGGTACTGGTGGATGAAAAGTTGGACGTGAGCTGGCAATGTGCACTCACAGTCCAGAAGGCCAACTGTATCCTGGGCTGCATCAAAAGAAGCGTGGCCAGCAGGTCGAGGGAGGTGATTCTGCCCCTCTACTCTGCTCTGGTGAGACTCCACCTGGAATACTGTGTCCAGCTCTGGAGCCCTCAGCACAGGAAAGACATAGACCTGTTGGAGCGGGTCCAGAGGAGGGCCACGAAGGTGATCAGAGGGTTGGAGCCTCTCTCCTAGGAGGAAAGGCTGAGAGAGTTGGGGTTGTTCAGCCTGGAGAAGAGAGGGCTCTGGGGAGACCTTATAGCAGCCTTCCAGTACTTAAAGGGGGCTAGTAAGAAAGATGGGGACAAACTTTTTAGCAGGGCCTGTTGCGATAGGACAAGGGGTCATGATTTTAAACTAAAAGAGGGTAGGTTTAGACTAGATATAAGGAAGAAGTTGTTTATGATGAGGGTGGTGAAACACTGGAACAGGTTGCCCAGAGAGGTGGTAGATGACCCATCCCTGGAAACATTCAAGGTCAGGCTGGACGGGGCTCTGAGCAACCTGGTCTAGTTGAAGAGGTCCCTGCCCACTGTGGGGGGTTGGACTAGATGACCTTTAAAGGTCCCTTCCAATGCAAACTATTCTATGATTCTATTCTAGTTCCAGACAGCCTAGCAATGTATATCACATTGGAGCATCAAATCATTATGCTGACTCATTCTCTTGGTGTTTTCTTAGAAACAGTGGAGAGTTGGAAAGAAAGTGCAGTATTTTACACTGCAGACATAAGGGCATATCAGCTGCAGAAAGGGGTCTATATCTGTCATCTTGAATTGGCCCTGCCTCTTTGTCAAGATATTTTCTAATAGGACAGCCTAGCAGACAATGAAATCAACAGTTTCGTTGATGTTGAAAGTTATTTTACCTGTAAGTCAGCAAACTTGACTAACAATAATCTTTAACAGTCCTTAATGTAACATTAGGAGAGATTATTATGTGAAGTACTCTTCTAAGTGAGAACATTAGGCCTTTCTTACTATTAGAATCTGTATGAGCTTGACTTATTTAGACTTGTCTCCAGAGAGTTTTGTTGCTCTGAGGTTTGAGTTCATCCAAGTAGAAAACTAAAATTTTAAGACACGTTCCCTGAAAGATAGGAGAACAGTTTTCCCTCATCCCTTCAAAACTCATTTTGAAATACAGAGGCTGTTGAAATCCAGACTGTGCTGTTCAACATATGTGAGGTGTAGCTGCTTTGCAGCTGTTCTCAGTAAAGTGTATTGCCTGATTATGAATCCTTGTGTGGTCTTTGTAACTTCTGGACAGCCTTATCTTACAAACTATCGATCATTTTGATGACTTCAATATTACTGCCAATGCTATGATTGGAGACTTGAAAAGGTGATGTGGATTTCTAAGGACTATAATGTGCCTTTGGCCACTGGTCCTAGATAAAGGAATAGGTGTGGGAAGAAAGAATTGGCAAGGTGAAAGATTTAGTAAAAATAAAGCTTGAAACATGGTGAGGGAAAAGAAATCCAGATCAGTCTGACACTCATTGTAAAGTCTGATTAAACGGACCAATTGCTAGGTTGAATTGTGTGAGGTGAACTAACTGCCCCTAAGAAAACTTTTGCATAGAACTTAGAACAGGGATCTGTAGACAGATGCTGATTTATTTTGAAGTAATTCAATTTCAACCAGAATAGTTATCAAATTTTTTTCATGGAATTAATCAGCTA
Source organism: Fulmarus glacialis (assembly GCF_000690835.1). Classification (NCBI taxonomy): domain Eukaryota; kingdom Metazoa; phylum Chordata; class Aves; order Procellariiformes; family Procellariidae; genus Fulmarus; species Fulmarus glacialis. The sequence continues at coordinate 28,336 of NW_009208982.1, forward strand.
ATTTTGAGGCGGTTGGAAGGGGAAAAAAAAAATCAGACATGTTTGGTGAGCTAAGGAAAAAAACCACCCAAACTGTTGCCAATTTCCCTTATTTCAAATCTTTTGATCTTTGAACGGTAGTTTGTTGTATTGAAATAAGATGCATCCACTGATTTCTGTTCCATCACAGATCTGGCTGTCAGGGAAGGGCCCATTGACCTGGCATAGGAAAAAAAGGTATCTTCATTCTGAGTGGGACCTGAAGCTAAACTCTGAGTTAGGTCTACCCTAGTTTCCTGCAGTGATTTTGAGAATTGTGTCAAATGAGATTAAAACTTTGTTTTTATCTGGGGCTTTCCCTGTGATAGAAAAGTTGACCTAAATGAAGAGCTGTGCAGCGGTGCTGCAGTTGTGTAGAACTAATGTGAGGAATTAAAACCGTTGTCTTCCCAGTAAATTTGTGAATGGATCTATTAAGGCAAACTGGAACCTTCTTCACTAGTCATTGCAGAAAGCAACCTGTGGTATTTTGGTCTTTGGATGTAAAAAGAAGTTCAGCAGTGAGTGCCACAGATGAAGCAGGTGTCTGGGAAGTTCTTACAACCTCTTGTTAGATGCCTGAAACACTGCACTGTTTCTCCTTTCTGCTGTTTGAGGAAATAAACAGTGAAATCCAGATCCTGTTCAGAATCTTGCAGCAGTATTTTTAAAATAGAATTCAGGTATAGAAAAACTGCTAATTTGAGAATATCTAGAGAACGTAGTGAGTGCTGTAGCCTTAAGCTAAGGAAAGATGGCTGTATCATTCATTACTTTTGTGTAGGACGTGTTCTTGGATAATTCTGGACTGTTGGAGCAGATTTGTTTAGCAAGCTGTGCTAGACCATCCTGCTCCTTACCTTGTCCCTCTCCTTCCACTTAATACCTCTGCAAAAGTTTCTTGATACCTCTCTTACAGTAAGTGTGGCACAAACACTGGAAGGGAAATTCCCCTTATTTAATGCCATAGGAAGGAGATTTGTTTTAGCGGAATTTGTTCTTCACTTCTCACTAACCTGAAGTAAATGTGGGCTATGGAAACAGAAGAACTTCTGATGGGTTTCTTTTCTGGAATATTTACTCAATATTAAGAAATCTACTTCAGGAGATGAGAGAACAAGGTCATGAAAAGTTATAGCTAGCTGCCTCCTACATGTTTATTCTTAGTAGGTTATGGCAACAAAAGTGCTGAGTCACAGGAAATAATACTAAGAAAATGTTTTCTGTAGCCTTTTATTGTTCAGCACTTGTAAATAAAAATAAAGTCTTTGAAAAGGATTTCAGTCATAAAACTGTATAATGCAGTAGTAATGCTTTCATGGTAAAGTAACTACAGCTGATTAACAAGAAACTCTGTATATGTCTTAATTAAACTAGATTATTTTTAGCACAGAGAGGTGTTACTTCCACATATTTTTCTCATGCGTACTCGCAACACACTCCAGAATGCCTTTGAGTCATTCTGCTGTGTATAATGATGCAGATTTCTAATGCAGTATTTTACCTCCTTACTGAGTCCATTGAGAAGTGAGTAGCATTCGGTGTGAAGTAGAACTGATTACAGAGTGAACTCTGCCATAGTGGGATCATGGTAAAAGAGAAGAAAGTCAGACTCTCTTTCTCCTGTGCCACGACAGAAACTAATATAACCAGCTGAATTAACATTCACATAACACTGAATGGGAACAGTTTAACAAGCGTTGCATCCAGCCATGATGTTTTACTCCTCAACAACAAAGGAATACAAGAGAAAATTTTAAGAGATCTTGGTTTAGGAGAATTTCTTAATCCATAAAAACAAGTAAAATTTGGAGCTGAGAATACAGCTGTGCTTTTTTTTTTCCTTTCTTTAGAATCTACAATGGGCAACATAATGTTAATTTCCCCCTTAGTCATTGTGACTTACAAGTAGTTAATGAGCACACATTTAATAATAAAGATAGAATAATTAAATGTCAGGTTGTTACCCCTTTCATGTAGAGGCTGATCATAATACAGATGTTCCTAGGACTTCTTTTAAGCATAATTTATTATTGCTAACTGTTGGGAATGCCCAAACAATTTGGTTTTGTGTGATTACTGATACACAGAGCATGAAATAATTTTCTCAAAGCTGTAACAATGTCTTTGGCCTATTTTAAATAAGGAGACTGTCCAAAAGGGAGTAGAAATTAACTAGCATCCTACCTGGCCTAGCCTTCAATAAAGCTGGTATTTTTTCTTAGATTTATTGTGTTGCTGTGCAAGCAGCTTGTCATGTCGACAGTGAGCCCATTCACTAGTATTTGGATTGTAAAGATATGCTTATTTTACCCTTTTTAGTTTTCTACTTTTAATTAGAATGTTTTATAACTGTAATGTGTTCTGTGTGCATGCAAAATACCAGGTGGACTGTTTGAATTATGCCTTGGGCCTTCTGGTTTGTCACTGCATTCTCAGCCAGCAGCACGTCCATCATTGCTGCTTGCTTTTTATTCAAAGGAAGGAAGATCAAGTTGCGTGTAGTTTGTATGTTTGCTGGATAGTTACTGTGTTACTTGTTAATTTCTAACTGCAAGCGTAAGATTTGTGAATACTTAGGAATCACTTCCAATTTTGTTTCCAATAGTGTTCATTTCAAGTGGGCAGAATTTTGTACTATGTTCCTTCTGGTCAGAAAGCTGTGCAGGTGAATACTTGAAGGGTAACTTATCAGTTTGGCTAGACAATTCATTAATAATGTAGTATGCAGTATCTGCTCATATTGTCTGCTTTCTAGCAGGTGTATATATTGGAATAAGGTTATTGAAACGATAGTGTGACCTCAACATTTTAAAAGCTGGGATTCTGTAGACAACATTCTGCCTCATTATGGTGTTATCTCTCTAAAAGGCTCATCCTGAAGTCGTCTTGTAAGAAGAATATGGTGATATCTTTAGCATATGCATAATCTAGTTACCTTTTCTCTTCAGAGCCAGGCTTTTGTTTGTCATGTCATCTTTATCTGCCAGGCATTAGCAACCATAGTTTTGATATAGCTGAAAGCAGTGGAGGTGTTGTATTATAGTGCTTGCATCCCTGATATTATAGAGAAGTTTCTTCGGGCACAGAATCTGAGCATCTTAGTGGTAAAGGAGGAACACATTAATAATTTCATGCGAAATGTTTTCATCATGTTTTTTCATGAATGCAGTGTTTAATAATTTGAAGGCATTTTAGAAGATATTTTTTCTAAACACCGAAATGCTCATTGATGTTTGTAAGGCACTGTGAAAATGGGAAGCACCATTCTAAAGTAATTAAGAGTATGTATTTTTAAACTAGGTTTTTGGAGGTGATAAACTTTGTCTGGACTGGATTATTTCCCCAGAACTATCCTTTCTATCTCTGTTAGGCACACATACTGAAACAACTGCAGTTTCAAACTGAGCCCGTGTGTCTTGGGTGTCCAACTGGAGGATTGTATATTGACTGTGCAGTGTAGCTGCAGCAGAAGCAATTTACGGCATTTGTATTTCTTTGATAGAGTATGAAATGTGGATCATAGTTTTTAAGCAATGCACTTAAAGTCCTACCAGCCAGTCTCTAGAATTCAGTAACTAAAGTGTGGTTGTTGAGAACAATATTCCCAATAATAACTGAATGGTGCCATTGTACAGGCCCTTGTTTTTCAGAATCAGTGAATATGAAGCAGAGCCATTTCTCAGTGAACAGTCTGAGTTACCTAATGCACTTTAACCCAAGCGTTTATTTTAGTTTGACTTGATGTTTAGAGAGGAAGATACCAGTTGGGAAGAAACCTGTCAGTTTGTCCAGCCCACCCATGACAGGTGAGGTGCGGAGGAGCTTCTCTGGTGATGACGAGTTGACTCCTCCTCCATATCGAACCCTTCCAGCACAGACAGCCCCGGAGGCCTTCCAGCCTCCCAGGACTAGCCGAGAGTTCAGTCCCAGCCTCAAAACAGGTAACTAGCCACATCAGTCTCTGTTACTTGCAGAGGGAAATGACAGACAGGGTGGGGAACTAAGCATGGTCTAGCATGTGATGTGCTGACTCATCAAATCTCTTTCTTTTTCTTTTTTTTTCTTTAAATTTTTGTTGGTTTTATTTTTTTCTGTTAGAGAGCTTTTCATTCTCACTGATGCACCACGTCACTGAATTAATTATAGAAGAGGATTGCAGCTGTTTTAGAACTTCATAGGAGGTGATACTGTAGGTTACTGAAGCATAAAGGCACAGAGGAGCTCTGCAGAGTTTTAAAGTACAAAAATGCACTCTGTAAAACTGAATGGTAATGTGGATTTGGGAATATTTGATGTAAGCAGAAAGTTAGTTTAGATTATCTTTTGCAGAGAAAGTAACTACACAGTAAATAAGGAGTGATTTTTGCCTTTGTGTCAGAAAAAGGCAGTTATCTGGGAAAAGATCTTCAGAATGTAAGCATTATTTGAAATTTTTTGGGTTACTAATATAGAAAATATATTTGAAAAGAGTTTGTCCTTTTAGAATTTGATCTTTTCCCTATTTTTGCTGTATAACCTGGGTTTGGTTTAAGTATCGACAGCATAATTGTGCATCTGTATGAGTGAGCAGAGAAAAACTCTTAAACTCATTTATCAGTAACATTGAGCAAGTAGATTAAAATTTTGAGCTTATTTAAGGATAGTTTATGTAATTTAATCAATCTTCAATTTTAGAAGTCCACTGCAAGGATCTGGTAGTCTTCCCTTTTCCTAATATGTATGACAATATAATGTAGTAGATATACAAATTATTTCTAACAAATATGTTGTAGCAATATGATCTGTCAGACAAACTGGATTTTGCTCTCCCTGCAGGACAGTTGCCAGGTTGATAGATTTAGCTTCAGATTTGCTTGATTTACACTCCCTTAAACTTGCTTTAGTCTGAGTAGGCTGCCGTATTGGCACTTCTCATTGACTGTGGAATACATCCAGAACAGTTTCTCTTGTCCATGTGTTATCCATTAACAGAATGGAACATGGTAACCTACTTTAGACCCTGGGGACAAATCTTGACTCTCTTCTGCACACCTCTCAACGTTTCTCAAGAACTCATTTATTTTTACTTCAGCTTGCTACTCGTGTACATGTCTTTTAACAGAGCCTTTGACGCAAAAGAGAAGCCTTGCTTAGGAGAGAGAGTGTTCTGGAGTGTTTATTCCTACACAGCTTTTCTTCTCTTACTGCAAATCTACACCTAAATTGCATTTATGGTAGTGCAGAGACATGCACAGCCTGAGTTTTCTGTGTCATTAGATCTCGGAGTTCCTATGAAACACCTGTGTTCTTTGGTTTCTGACACCCGATGCTTTCTATGATCATTTTGGGGGAACTTTTCAAAGTTCTGAATTTTGGAGAGGCTGGACAAAATTAGTTTTATTTGTGAGGTAGCCTTGTTATTGTCCAAAGGTGTTTAAATTTAAATTAAAACCAGCAAGACCACACCCTTTAAGTCTGGGGAAGAGGAGGGTATAATCCTGATATATAATAAGTTAAGAACACATTTGAGATCAGCTGGAACTTACTAATTGCATGCATATTCCTCAGCATTGTACACTGCCTCACCTTTTAGTAGCCGTAGCTACGATGTAGGCACATTGCAGGAGATGCTTATATGGCTTTGAATTGAAGTAGTGTAAGCTTAGTAATGAGACAGGCATCTGCTCTAAAACTGCTTGTCTATTGGAGATCTCAGTAAGGCTCATTAAACAACTCTTTCCAACAGAGAAGGTTTCAGTCCTTCTTCATCTTGTATATAGTATGAAGTGGTTTTCCTCTCTAGCAGTCATGGTACATCTTTAGCATACATGAGTACTTTACATCTTTGAGTCATATGAAATGATCTTAAGCACTGAAATGCAACTGTTGGACAGCTTCACTTTTAAGAAGAGCCTATAGCCAGCCTGTCAGAGAAGGAAACCGTTCTGAGAGACTCACCTTACTTCTGCACGTATTCTGGACCATAGTGCTCCATTCTATATTGATGTTTTGGGGATTTGAATGTCATTGCATCAGACACATTCTTTCTTTGTCTCCAGGAAAATCACTGAGTCTATTTAAAAAGGGAGTACCTTGCATGTCTGCATCCCTTTTACTTCCAACATGATCAGTCAGATGACTTCCATTAGCTTTTTTTATTCTTCCTTCATGTAACTTTTGTTGTATAGGTGTAGCTAAGCTTTTCTTATGGAGGATTGTAGTTAAAAGCTGTATAATAGGGACAAATGAAGCAAAGCATCATTAAATATCTAAATGTAAGGATTTTGGTTCAAATTAGCCAGAGGCAAGCAAAATTATGGAGACTGCTATTACTCCTGTACCTGCAGAAGCATTCTACAAATACTGGGGTAGAGAAGAAAAAGAACATGCCTGGTGGATTTCAGATTGTATCCCTGACCTCTGTGTAGCTTTTGCTTAAGATATTAGAAGCATATCCAAGTAACCAATTATGTGTCTTATCATTTAGACAGCACTTTTTTTGTCTTCCACAGATCAAGATTCTTGATCAGAGTTGGGCATAATGCAGGGAAAAGTATTTAGGAAAAAAAAGCAGCAAGGGATTGTGGGCTATGTCAGTGGGAGGAGACATCTATTAAAGAAAGAAATGAGGAGAGCTTGCATTATGCTGCAACTTTTTGACTTAATTTTCAAATTTTATTTTTATTTAGCACAAGAGTTTGTTTCAACATGGAAGATGACATAGAAAAATAATGAAACAATAATGAAATGGCTTGTAAGTTATTGCAGGTCTACTAGTAGGAACAGGTTATGGGGGTTTTTTTTGCTTTCACTGCATATTTCTGCATTTCAAGATACATTGATAACGCATATAAACTTTGTATTCAGTAGCTATGAGCTTTAATACTCTTCTCATTCATTTGGTCATAGAGAGCCATTTGTTTTTGTATAATCAACCTTTTAATGTGGGTACTGCACCTTTAATGAAAGCCTTGACATGTTTTGTTTTCAGTGTTCTTTTCATTGTGTTCATATTTTGATAATTATCACTATTCATTAATGAAACTGGAAAAGTAATTGTGACATTATAGCTATTCATAACATCTTTTTTTATGTCTTAGATCTCATTTCTATTTTCTTTTTACAAAAGAAAGAAGAGAGAAGATTAAAACTACAAAAAAGGTGTTTTGCTTGAATGAAACTTATCTTCTGGGATCTTAAAATTTTTATAATGTATTGAGAAATCTTTGTCAATGTTTTTTCCTGTCTCATATAGACCATTTACAGTAATTGGGCTAAGTAATGTGATTCATAGGTTGTAAATGGCCAACAGTTAATCTTATTTTTACTTGCATAAAGATTAAATAGGAAGTAAACAGTAAACGAAAGAGTAAACAGTAAAATAAGAATTCTTCAGAGCAACAGTCATTATTCCTATTAACATGTTCAGTTACCTTCTTAAACCAGTGTTTTCTTGAGAAAACCCAGTAGAGAATATATTATTGTAAGTAATTTATTCAAACATGTTAATATTCAAGCATAAGGTAAGGTTCAGTTTACGGTCAGAAAGCACCTGCTTTCTGTGGGATACTGAGTGTTTGAAGAAGAATTGCTAAAATGCAGGATATAAGAAAATGGGAAATCTGGGGTCTGTTCCCAATTTAAATAATATTAAGTAAATTTAAGGAAAAGTTGTACTTACTTTGAATTTTATAGATCTTTAATATTCATCTTTTATTTTTAGTTACTTCATTGCAGCTGAAGGAGGAGTTACTAGATGGAGAAGAGTATAGCTTCCTTCAAGGAGCATCTGATCAGGAAAGCAACGGATCTGCCAGTTACTACATCAAACAGGAACCATAAGGCAGCTCAGAAAAGTGAGGGGCAGAGTATTGGTGATAGGAAAAGAGCCTTTCTCCAAGACTGACTGATTTTGTTCCCACTTCGATGGTACAGTTCAGGTGACTGTACCTGGGGCACTTTGCTAACTGTAGATGAGTTAGACTCAGTTCAGAATTTTTTGGAAGGGCGGGGAAACTATTTTAGTGAAAAAGATTTTTCAATTTATTAAAAACAAAAATGGACACTTTTGTGTTGTATTTGAAACTTTTGAAAGAATTTTGTAATATTTTCAAGTTCAGATTTATTGTGCATTGTTAACAAGAACTGAAATTCTAATTTTTTGGTAAGATTAAAGTTTAATTAGCATGATTGTGGGAAGCGGTTGGAGGAAGATATAGTTGCAAATACAAATGAACTGTCATAACAAATGAACCTTTTTGGTACAAGTTGGGAGACTTTTAGACTCTTGTGAACTGCACTGGTCACGCCTCTGTTTTTTTATTGTGAAAATAAGGCATTTAAGCCCTAATTTAGAGGCATAAATTGTATGTGGAAGATAGTCCTGTAAAGCTCTACTCAGTGAGTAGCCCCAATTGCAATGGAGCCATCGCCTGAGGAAGATTTTAACTTTTCAAGATGTTTTTATTTAGTTTAAAATACTTTTTTTTATATAAGATTTTTTTTTTTTAAAGTTCCTTAGGGTCTGATTCGGTGCCCATTAATAACAGTAGCCTTGTCTCCGTTGACTGCAGTGGGCATTGGATTGGGACTATGAAGCTTTTGTCCGTACATGAATGTCTGTAGTCTTGGCATGCTTCAGCAAACGTTTACAGAGCCCTATGCCAAACTGGAACTTCAGAAAATTCCCTCATTTGGAAGATTAGTTTTAGCTATGAATTTAGACACCAGAGGAAACTTAGACGGACAGTAACTCGGGCCTCCCTTGGTAGTGGGAAGGAACTTCTGAGTATTCTTCTGATTTATTTTTTTCCATTCAGAAAGACCTAGATGTTTCCGTACTATCTTAAATATTTATTTGTGAACATTCAAAACCGATGTTCCACTTGGTTTCAGGTGAGCTAAAAGGAGCCATACATTGTGGATTAAAAAATAAGTTCAGTTCTGCACAGCCTGCAATATTCTTTTCTTGCCGCAATAGTGTAATACAGAAGTTGAGACTTGAGAACAGTATATAAATCATACACTGTCTAGTGTATAATTCATAAACTGGATTTGCTTATTGCCTGGAATCCTTGTGTCTCACTTCAAGTATCCCATTAGCCCCACCTGCTTAACTGTCCAGATTTTTTAAAGGCAAAAGTCATGTAAAAGGATGAAAATGACTACCAGTAAAATACAAAGTATTTTAGCATGAGCTCTTAATAATTTGGATTTTATCTTTCCATATTTTTAAACTTTGTACATTTTTGTAAATGATCTCATTCATGGAGTTGATTAGTAAAATGGTTAATCAACCCTGCAGAGCTGTGACTGGAAAAATGTGCATCAAGAGCTTTAGCTTTTACCAGTAAGGTTCATTAACTAAACTCTCAGGAATTAACTGCATATGTTCTATAAGTGCTTCTGGGTCTTAGCAGGTCCCCTTCAGAGCAGTACAACGATCATCTGACTCTTGACCATAAATTAGGGCTTAAAAAAAAAATTAATCAAAATGATTAACATCTATGTTCCTACAGCCTAAGAAATGCTTTAAAGATATCAACCCACAGAGCCCCAGGAGACCATTTTTGTATATTGTTGTTTGAGCTTAAAAAAAAAAAAAAGTGCATAGAAAGTTGAAAACCAGCAATTTGTTTATTTTCTAAAATATTGCTCTAACTTTGGGTACATAGTATTGGTAATATGCACAGGTTTACCTCATTCTATGCAAGAGGGGTTAATTATGTAAAGTTTTGTATTTACTACTGGAAGTAAAAAATGTCCTGTATAGTGTAGGAATGTCTGGAATTCTTTTCTCCCTTGCTGGTAAAATTTCTTAAATAATGACCCCTTTTTAACAACAACTTCTTATATTGACAGAATCTGGTTCTCAGATTATAAGTGTCTGTAACTTCAGGTGGTAAAGACATTTTAGCTCTCTAAAATAGCCATAAAAAGGACTTTGTCAGGCTTGGTAGACTTCAAATACATTCTCTCAAATTCTGACCCACCCATGACGTTTCTTTTGAACAGCCTGGATTGGAGAAGTAGGATTAGAGACCATTGTAATGACACTTTAAGCCTTGATTATTTTTTTCCTGTGTTCTCAATTTAACCTGCTGTAAAGTCCAGCTCTGCAAGCATCAATTTGGCTTGGTAAGTACATCACTTGATTTTTTTTTTTTTTTTTTTTTTTTTAATTCAACAACTTGCAGATTGTCCCAGTCAGGGTTCGCACAATCTTGTTTTCTTCTCTCATCAGTAGCTTCTGACTTCAGTAGAAAAACTGTTGCACTAATTCGTGCTTCATAATGTGAAAGCTTGGTCTAGTCACTAAACCTTGGCCTCTGTGTATTGCCCGGGCTCGTACCTGATTTCTGAGTTACAGTCTTCAAATGTCAAGAGGGAAAATTAGCACTTAAGTTGAACACACTTCCTGTGTTGGAGAAATGTAAGAATCGGATTTGAAGTCTGTCAGTCTTTATAATGTTCTTTAAAAATAGGTATTTTATTCATTAAACACTAAAGTATGAGTGAGTTGACATGCATTCTCAGATACACGTGACTTCAGTAGGAGTTCTGTGTTGAGATTTATGAGTGAAATTTCTCTTGTGTTTCTGAATTCAAAATATACCTAATTGTGTAATTGTCAAGTACAGTGAAATCTGTCCTAAGCAAACCACATAAAGAACTAATTGAAGTCACTTGCTTAGGGAGAGGTTTAAGGAGAACCTGAGCAAAATCCCACCAGCTATTTAGAGAATGGTCTCTTCCAAGAGTGGGTTACCTGTTGGCTGTGGTATCCACAGTATAGGCTTCACTGTATTTGTAAAGCATTCGTTAGTAACATGGCTCTAGGTATTTTTGTCTTTATTTTATTCTAAGTCATGTTACTTGGCTAAAAAGAGCAGCAAAGTGTTGGACATCTGAAATCTTCAATGGGGTCAAACTAATTTCAGTATTTGGCACAGCAGGTTTTTATAACCGTAAGGTAGCGCAAGTTATGTACCTTTGCAGCTACCCTTCTTTTACGCTCAAAATCTTTCTGCTGATCTTTGATTTTTATGTTATTTTAAATACAACTCTTTAACCTTTTCCTTGCTGCATCTGAGGAAAGCTAAAGCAGTTATCAATTCCTTGTTCTACGGATACTAACACGGGTTTCAGTGTTTGTTTGTTTTTTTTATTGTTGTTTTATGTGATGTGAATACCCTCTCCCGTCAATATTTGTATGATGGTGCTAATATATTTGGTAACAATCCTTTATTGGGAAGGGATTTTAAAAAACTGTGATTTAAACTGAATTTTTCTTCCTTTTAGTTTTCGTATTTAAAACAAAAAGCCACAGCCATTTATACAAAAAAGGCATCAGCTTTGGCCCCTGGGAAGATGTTGGGGCGGGAATCAAGATTAAACAAATGGGGTTTTTACATCATTTCTGTATGTATTTGATATATAGATCAATATCTGTACAAATTTAATCTTTTATTTTCTTGGTAATTTGTGTGGTCAATGAGAGAGAGTATTTAAAGCTTTCTCATGCAATGTACCTAAGTGAAAAAAAATGCTTTTGGAGAAATTAATGTTACTTTCATTTTTATGAGATTGCAGATTTTCAGCATGGATGTGAAAAGCATTAAAATTATAACTTTGTGTACAAGATGAAAATAATTCACTAAATTTGCCTTTTTTACACAAAATAAAAATGATAAAAAGTCGTCTTCTGAATAGTGATCGTTTTGTTTAAAAGGCACTCCTTGCCACATACAGAAAATGCACTCCAGCATGTTTCTCTCCTTAAGAGAATGCAGGTTGAAAAATTCGTAAAACCATGAATGTTTGGGGGATGTAATGGGGATGTTAGTCTGAGCACAACTAAAGCACGAGAGGCTCCAAGCGCAAGGTAAGGTTTTTTAATATGAGAAGAAGGTGGCATTAGATATGCATTTAATAGAGAGCAAGCTTTGCACTTGGTCTCATATTTCACAGTTGGCATTAGTAGTTGTGTAGGGAAGGAAATCTTGTCATTTTTCTTCTAGTTCAGTTCTGCTATGTTGGAAGTAGCTCAAGCATCCCTTCAACTTTCCCTCTGCAAGTTGGCTTTGCAACTGTAATGTATTTCAGAAGCCTTCAAAGCAACTTTTCAATGAACAAAAGTCACTGAATTTTTATTCTGATATGCCTGTACATGGAAGCTTGTGTTAACTCTTCCTTCTACAAGAGGAAAATAACTGAACGACTGAGTAAAATTACTTATGTGAATATTTGAACACAGTAGTCTGTTTTATAGTGAATGCACCACAATGAGTTAGTTCATATCCATTTATTTGACAGTGCTGAAAATTACTAAGATAACCGTGGTGGTAATTGCTCCCAGGTCAATAGCTGGAATGAGATGATGTGTTCCAAAGGCACAATTCATTGTGGAAACTCATTTCACTCATAAATCCAATCATGTGCACAAGATTTGAAGTCAACAAGCTCTGCAGGTTTGAACCACAGGTTGATCTCCTTCTGCGCGCTTTCTACAGAGTCACTGCCGTGAATGATGTTTCTGTGGAAGGAGACAAATGCATTGTTCCGTATAAAAATACACTTTCAGCAACCTAGTAGTTCTCTATGTGCAAAAACTTGGATGAAGCATCTAGAGCTGCAAGACTACTATTTCAGGTACAGCATTCAAATACCTCCTCTATAAGAGCTAGTTAAGCCTAGCAGGGTGACTAGGACTACTTTACTACAACAGCCTCTGCCACTGACTGATCTTACATGAAGCTCTGATGAGGAGCTCTATTTCAAAAAAAGTCCGTTTTGTACCAAGCCATTTTCTTAAGTAGCAGTTAGGGAGTGTGACCTGCAAATAAAATACCATCAGACTAGGATATCTACCAACAATTTTGACTTTCTAGAATAAAAGACTACTGCCGTAAAGTTTTTAATCTCAATTGATAAACTGAGCACAAACCTTCCTACTTGAATGCAGAAGTCACCACGGATGGTACCAGGCTTAGAGTCTGCAGGGTTTGTTTCCCCTAGCATTACTCTCCCAGTTTTAACCACGTTGAGTCCTTCCCATACCTTAAGGAAAAAAAGACAAACAAATCCTATTAATCCATGCTTATACAAAATAACAAAGATTAATCTGTGCTAATAACATACTTTGCAAAGAAACAAGGGCTCCCCCACTAAAAAAATTAATCTACCTAGATTCTGTCTTAGGCCTGTAAAGACAACTAGGCAAAAAACGTGTAAATGGAAAGCAATTATAAAAAGAACTATCAACATTGTCACTCCAGTAAAGAAGATACTTTACCAAGCCTCAAAGTTAACTGATGTACAAGGCCAACTTCGAAACCTTTCTGCAGTGACAGGATAAGGACAGCCTGATGAGTTCAGGCACTCCTAGTTAGGTACCTAGTCAAAACAGAGGGAGACGCTACCAGGGCAACTTTTTTGTTCTGGGGGGAGTGCAAATAAGAATGACACAGAAGATGGGTTTCTGTGGGAGAGCCCTGGCCCTTTTTTGCCCAAAACAAAAGATTCTTTGGTGCAGAAGACTGACTTTCGGGAATTTTGCTTAATCCATGCTAAGCATTTTAGTATGTATTTTATACATGCACACTTCTTGCTAATAAATAGTAACTTCTTACTTGTCTTCATTTTACTTTTGGTTTTCTTTTGCCACTATCAGAACTGGGTAGTTTGAAAAAGTGTTTCCATAACAGTATATCTGAATATTTTAAAATAATTTACAGAGTGAGAAAAATATATTCGAGAAAGTAGTCTTTAAGTAAAATCAAGCCACTTACCATGGCCACAACAGGTCCGGAGTTCATGTATTTAACCAGACCAGGGTAGAATGGTCGGTCTTTGAGGTCAATGTAATGTTGTTTGAGAAGGTCTTCAGAGGCCTTTAAAAGGACAGATGTAACATTAAATATCACTTTCAAAATACCATACCACAAAAGGTGTTACTACTGTAAGACTACAGCATTAGTGACTGGATTCACCAGTCACTAATATTATGAACAGTCGCTGCAATGCTATTGTGGGTTTCAGTGAAAGTTCCTAATGTAGAATTAAAGGAGTGCACAACACACCATCTTTCTTTGTACTAGTCAATGTTGCGAGTTGTCAAAATTATTTCTTTGCATTACAGTAATCCTCAGCAATAAGCTGAGCACAAGATGTCTGGATGATGTTACCTGATACAACTGTTCAGTCAAGGTCATTTCAGCTCTCTTAATTAGGTTGCAGTAAGCCATCCGAGCAAATTTGGTTTCCTTAGGAAATGAGAGCGATCATGCGTTTGGGCTTGATAGAAAGCTTGGCCTGACATGCGATCCCGTACTTCCAGCTGTTGTGCAAATTCAGCATCAGGTTCCCATTCTGATGCAGGAAAAGCCGCATAGGAAGATGTATATACCTAAGTGCCTATTCTGGCAGGCGAGGGAAAGCGTTCAGGGCAGAGCCGGGGCAAGGGCGACGCCCCGGGCGCGGGGACTTACGTGCACGAACTTCATGGCCACCAGCCGGAAGCCCTTCTGCTCGAACCGCTTGATGATCTCCCCCACCAGCCCCCGCTGGACCCCATCGGGCTTGATGGCGATGAAGGTGCGCTCGCAGTTGGCAGCCATCGCGCTGCGGGGCAGAGGGACACGCAGGGGTGAGGCTCGGCACCGCC
>NW_009208983.1:0-711 GCF_000690835.1 Fulmarus glacialis
TCTATGATTCTATGATTCTATGAAAAGGCATGCCAAGGGGAACACGGCATTGCACCAACATTGCTCAGCCACACCTTTCTCATCTGGGACACCCATGGTCCTGAAGACCTCAGCCTCAGCACCACGCTAACAATTCAGTTAAGGTTCGGGTTCGGGTTCGGGTTCAGAAAGCCACAAGCCTACAGCTCCAGGGGCACTGGGGCTGCAAAAGCCATGCTAAGGGGAGCCCGGCACCGAAAAAAACCCCGCCACACATTTTCATCTGGGACACCCATGGTCCTGGGGACCTTAGCCCCAACCTCCCGTTAGGATTAGAGTTAGGATTAGGGTTCAGAGAACTACCAAGGCTACAGGTTCAGGGACTATGGACCTGCAAAAGGCATGCGAAGGTGAGCACGGCACTGCAGCAACATTGCTCCCTACACACATTTCACATCTGGGCCACCCATGGTCCTGGGTGCCTCAGCCTCAGCCCCAACCTGCCATTAGGCTTAGCGTTAGGGTTAGGGTTCAGAGAACTACAAAGGCTACAGGTCCAGGGACACTGGGGCTGCAAAAGGCACGCCAAGGGGAGCACGGCACTGCAACAACATTGCTCTCGCTACAGCTTTCTCATCTGGGCCACCCATGGTCCTGGGGACCTCAGCCTCAGCCCGACGCTGCCCCTGGGGTTAGGATTAGTGTTAGGGTTCAGAGAACTAGAAAGGCTAT
>NW_009208984.1:0-312 GCF_000690835.1 Fulmarus glacialis
TCTTGTGCACCCCCAGCCTTCTCAGTCAGCAAAGCATGAGAATCTGAAAAGTCCTTGACTTCGTGTAAGCACTACTTAGTAACAACTAAAACATCAGTGTGTTATCAACATTATTCTCATACTAAATCCAAAACATAGCACTATACCAGCTGCTAGGAAGAAAATTAACTCTATCCCAGCCGAAACCAGGACAGGGTCTCAGTGCATGTCTACTCATGCTGGTCATCAGAAGCATGGGAGTTCTGAATGAATGAGCATGTGTGATAGCCTCTAAGACATGCTCCTGATTATTTTCCCCCAAAACTGAGGATG
>NW_009208984.1:351-78611 GCF_000690835.1 Fulmarus glacialis
ATTGCCTGATGGGATTCATTCCTTTAATTTCACCAGGAGGCCCATAGGGATTGCAGTGTGGTTGCGGCAGGGCGGGGGGGGCGGCGGTGTTTCTGTCAGGCCAGGGTGGCCAGAGGTGCCTGCTTACAGCCCTAAAAGCTGCTGGGATGTCCTACTGACAAATGAGAGGGAGAGAAGTTTCTTGGCTTTAATAGAGCCACCATATAGGAAAAGTCAACACGGAGAAGAAAATCAAACCTTTGTTCCTCTGAATTGTGAAAATTATTTCCTCTGTGGGTGTAAATTGATGGGTGATACTCTGATTTATCAGGTAAGGATCTGGTCTAACGTGCAGTAAAAGCTTCAAGTTTTGGCTGTAACTCAGGGGTTAGTCCTTTAGGTAGTCACATAGGAGGTTTTGCAAAGGGATCAGAAGGTAGGGCTCTTGGGAACCCCAGGAAAAATAAACATAACCCAAAAAGCTGTGAGAGATTGTGTGACAGCCTCTGGTGAATGAAAAGTGACTGAACACCAGGTTTTTCTCTTTCACAGCCATAAAAACCAGGCTAAGGGGTCTGTCCATTACATCTCTTCTATGGTATCACTCCCCGTGTTTGACATAGCTCATATGATCTACGAACTGGGGCCTGGTTTTGATTTAGCACTGTTTATTAACCTAACAGTGCTGACATATTTTAGTGCAACATATAAAATCTAAGGCTTTTTCTTAAGCTGAGGAAATGAGGTTATGTGACATTGATCTAAAATGGAGGGGAGTATTTTAGGTTTCACTTCAACAGACAAGGGAGCCAAGACAAGGGAAATGCAGTCCTTCTCCTCTCCTCCCTGCCAAGTCCTCTGCAAATGGGGCAGAAATACCAGGTTTCAGTAAAGTCCAGCATGTGTTTAAAACCAGCTGTAAGTGGCTTTTGATCATTTTGTCATGTGTGTGAAAGATTGTAAGAATCAGTTTAAAATTTGAATCGAGGCAATAAGAAAATCAAAATAACAGGTCTGCTTGAGTTACTCAACTCATGTCCAGGTCTGAAAACAGTTGGATGCAAATGTCCTGTGGCTACAGTGAAGGTACAAGACCTTGTCCCCATTACATGAAAAAGGAAACCGAGGCCAGAGGGTGGGGGAATGGTGAGTCTGTTATTATGGTGATTCAATAGGTAGAAAAGAGAGTGGTCCTCCTGATTTTAGGACCTTATGGAATCACCAGTGCTAGAAATGTCATTTAAGGATAACTGATTAAGGAAATCTAGAGCTTACTGGCACAAAATAGTGATCTACAGACAGGCAATGACAGGCCATTAATAGACCTAGTAATATGGATTTGCATTAACTGTTTGGAGGTATTTTGTAAGCCCTTTGGCCGCATGTCAAATCACTAAGCTGGTACATTGTTCCAGCATTGGAGTTACTGTTGTTGGTGTGAGTCCAGAGTTATTGTGGTTGTGCAATGCTACCAAGTCCTTGCTTTTCTCCTGGTTACCTTTTGAATGGAGGTCCTTTCCTTGATTTTGATAACAGCTATTAAATTTGGCTGCACCCACTCAACATTGCTGTGCTTCTCGGAAATAGGGCAGCAGTTGTGTAACTTCCATTCATCCGTCCATACAGAGCAGTTAATTTCCATTATTGAGGTTTCCCAACATCATAACAGAGTTGCATTAATGTGGCTTATCTGTGATAACCAGTGCAAACTAGTGCAGGAAAATCCATGAACAGAGGCAGTCCTGTTTAATTCAGTCTGGTGACTGAACATTACACCATTAGACTCCACCAGCGCCGCTTCGGGGTGTAGCTGCACAATCTCTCAGCTTCCTGCTCCTCCCCACACCGTTCCTCTCCTGACCTGTGCCACGGTGCTCACTCTCTGCTTGGATGCCCACTAGCTGTATTTTGATCCGTATATTTGCTGGAGTTGCTTGTAACAAGTTACCACAATCAGTTACTCTGTGATCTGAGCAAGCTGGGTTGTAATTTCACCAAATTCCCTCTCTTCCCACCATGACTCTGTGGTTGCCCGTTTTTCTCCTGCAGCCGGCCCAGAAGCTCTTTCCTTTCCCATCACTCCAGTCACCCCATGAAGAAGGGCTGAAGGAGCTCACACGTTGCCCCGTGTAATCTTGCTGCTAGCTGACGTTTCTCCTCCTCTCATTTATCCCAAATCCCTTCCTTTTCAGATCCCTTCATTTCCTCCTGCTCTCAGTTTTTAAGCCTTCTCTTATGTGACTTACTGTCTAGAACAGCTTCCCTCTGTACTTCTCTCCCTTTCCAAATCCTTCCTTAAACCACAGCCACTTCAGCAAGTCCTCCTTTTCAGAGGCAGTAATCCCCATTTATGCCGTAGCCCACAAACATTATCTGGTGTCATGTCAAGCATATGTACAGCCTCTAAGGTAGTCTGGTGAGGTTTCTGAGAGAGAGCAGAGCTTCTAAATCCCTTTGAAATGTAATAGAAGTCAGGCACCTAATACTCTTTGGTTTAAAAATCCCAATTCTTCTCCTGGGGCAAGGCATGTGTATTGATCTAGGTGATGTGCTACAGTACCACTGTACAATGCTATCTGAGTTTTATATTGAACCATTAATCATTTGAATGCACAGCAATGTGCGAGTTAAGAGCATGTGCCCAAGATTAAGATGGGCTGATTTAGATGTGTCTCGTGGGGCTGGTTCTTGCTCGATTGCTCATTTCCAGATGTGAATTTTGAGAATGGAAGAGCTTGCAAGTGCTGTGTCTGTCTTCTGTTAAGGATCCCCCATAGTCCGTTACCTATCTCTGTATAAGTAAGCGGGATTATTCCCACTGGTATCAGCAGCAGCACGACTGTGGACGCTTTGCTTCTTGGTTACTTGCTGTGAAACAGGTTTACTATCAGCCATATCTGCCAAGCAGGTGAATTCCCTCTGTTCCCACTGAGGCTGTTGCCATGAGAGCCCTGTACAAAAGGTGACTTTGAGCATTGTGGAAATGTCAGGAATATTTAGCCTGCTGTTTTTCTTACAGAAAAGGAGATCGGAGTTGGGATTTAAGAGGAGGTTGGTATGGTCATAACGGGATTTAGGACTAGGGCTAGATGTGGGTGTGACTATAGGATAGTCGTGTGGATTTTTCTCCAGTGGGCAGAACAGAAAGATGTAATTCAGGCGATGGTGGGTCTGCTCTTACATCCCCAAGAGAGAGACTGTTCACGCAGGGGCCACCAGCACTCCTACGCTTGGCTCACTTCTGCTTTTATTAAACTCAGTGGTAAAATTCTGTAGGGAGCCTGTCAGGTCCTAAGCCCTAAGCACTTTTGAGAACTTGCAGCCCCCCAGTTTTTGATCCATTACATTTGTTCCTCGTGTTGTGATTTAATTCCCAGGAGCATCCTTAGGAGTAGTCTGTGGGTAGATGGGACTCTCCTGTCTCTTCCTGGTGCAGCTCTTGGGTGACTTTGCCTGATAAAAAGTGCTACCCAAGTAAATGTAAACTGTCAGTCATGGTCAGTCCTTAATGAGAGCTGTGCTAGATTCAGCTCAGTTAGAAACCCACTTTGAGGGGGGCGCGGGGGGGGAATCTACCGTGTCAATGTTTATCCAGTAGAGTAAAAGGCAGCGGTCCTGGGAAGGAGCTGTGGTCTGCAGACTCACGCTAGGCTCAGCTCCCCCCCAAGCAACGGCTGACAGCAGATCCGACGCAGCACGTTTGCGGGATATGTTCTCCTCCATTAAAAAGATGAAAGGTAAGAGAAGGAGAGGAGGCTAATTCTGATCAATTGCCAAAATCATAAAAAGCAGAGAGAGAGAGAGAGAGGAAGAAACCTGCTGTAAATTACCCAGTGAGTCCATGCTGGAGCTGGGGATTAAACCCAGGTCTGCAAAATTCCAGTCAATTACTGCGAGCATGAGGCCACTTGCATCTGCTGACTCCCCGCTCCGGGTACTCCTCTTCTGAAGCAGCGAAGCTGCTTGCAAAGTGTGAGAGTGGCAAAATTTGGGCTAGTCAGCAATGCCTTTCTAAGCAAGGCAATTCACGCGAGCCCTTGAGTAGCTACGGGATGGCAGGATCACGTACCCTCCTGCTACATGGCAGGCTGGAGCCATTTAAGAAATCCCTCAGCCTTGTGAGTTCCTGGGCAGAATTACTGCACTTGGTTAGGCTGAGTGGGGTTCACTGGCTGTAGTTTATGCAAGCGGGGTGGCGAATGAGTGGCTGGAGAGGATGAACAGGGAGGGAGGACAGGTTTTCCATTACAGAAGATCTGGATTTATTTCCATTCATTCCTTGCAAGTCAGAATCCATTCTCTTCATTTTTATTCTTCCATGCTGTGACACCTTTAAAATCCATGGTACATTTAACGTTTGATTTTCATTTAATACCTTTTAAAGTGATCTAATGCAGACGGATTACAGACAATAAGGGTTACTGTCCTTTGGTGGAAATACCCTATTTAATAAAATATTGTAAGACAGATTGGCCACTCCATGCATTAAAAAAAGAAAGATATACTAAGTTTAGATGCTATGGCAGTAAAACTTTATAGGCCTGTCAATTTTAGACAGACATACTCTCCTGAAGTTTTGAAATCACTTTGCAAAGGTAGCTAGCTATCCTAGTTTTGAAATCAGAAATAGTTGTTGTTGCAGTTTGCAGTATGTAATGTAGATCTATGTAAATTGCTAGGGGAGGGGGAGGAGAACAGTTTGATGTTCAAATATAATTTGGACTGTTCTCATCTTTTCTAGTAAAGGCTGTTTTGATCATTTCTTGCCACCTCCCAGTTTTCAAACATCTCAAGTCTCTCAAAAAGTTCTGATACTTTTAAAGATAAGGATCAAATTTTATGTATTTCTGTCTCTTAGTTCTCATGCCTTTGACATTCAGGTTTGCAAACTTCTTCCCCTATCAAAGGGCTTTAACATCTTTCCTTTTTTTATTTTTAAATGAAAATTGACATTCTCGTTTGATAATGTGACTCTAGGAGCCAAGACTTTAAGAAAAATGCCAAATACCACAATACCTATGGGAATTTGCAACCTTATTATTAATAATGGGCGCCTCTCATTTCTCTTCAAGTCTCCTGAGATTTTGATGTTTCATCTAAATCCACCCAGATTCTTGTGATCTTTAAAGGTGGGGAGACAGTGGAAAAGTACTTCCTCAGGAGAAGAACTGATTAGAAAACGTGGATCCAGTTTCCATTTTGAACCTCTTTAAACATCAAATATTTTCAGGTCTAAGGTTTGGTTGCCTGCAATCTTGTTTTTTCTCCACTCCTTTTTGCTTTGCTGGTAGAATGAAAAATTTGATTTAAGGTTATATGCCTGGAAAAATAAAGCATTTAATTTACATTTTACAAGGCAGTTATTGCAGGTTAATTAAATATCAATTGAGTGTTATAGGCCATATTAAGATTTATTAATAACCCAGCAGATAAATCTCCTTGGAATTCAATTAAATGAAAATCACATAAAAATATATGTGCAATTTTATTCATATAATACATAAAACTTGTGAATTATAGTAGCATTGTACAGTAAGTTGATTAATGGGAATTAATTGCTGAAATAGACAAAAATCAATTTAAACTTCCTGTAGCAAATATAAGAAGCATGGTATACTTCTCCCATACCCTTGGAAAGCTGAGTTTGTATCTGCGCTTACAACGTCGCACTCCGTACCATAAGATGCATCTTGGACATGAATGTGCTTCCTCTCCTTTCACCCGCTTTAGCTCAGCATTTTAGGCTTAGAGACAGGAACAACTCTTTATTGCCAGTTTGCCCCCGTTGAGTTAATTGTATGACTGAAGACTTTAGAGGTGAAAGAAGCAGCGGTGGATATCCCTGACCATGAAAGTGCACGTGGGTTCATGTCTTGTGTCACAGGAAGATCTCTGTCTGTAAGGGAAAGGCTTGTGAGTGTATCGGGAGGTGTATCTGTATGTGTCGGAGACCTTTGCCCTTGATGCTTTTTAAAATCTCTCCTTAAACATTTGTAAGATAGTTAGCAATAGAAACACTACTAGCCGGGTTGTCTGCAAACTCAGGAGCACATGGGTGTGTTGGGCTTTTCCAGGATTGGTGAGTGGATCTAGGCCCGTTTGGGGAAGCAAAGCTTCCGACATCACAGACGGGGTTCAGGAGCTGGACTTGGAAAATATCTTTCCAATATTTGCAGAACGATTGAGGCCTGGCATGCTGCCATCTGTTCCCTGCGCATCCTGTGTTAAATACTGTCAATATGAGATTATGTTCCAATTACAGTACCAGACTGACTGGTTTAACTCCTACCATGAATCTATTTTCCTTTATTACTATGTACTAACTATGTGACTGATGTACCAGACACCAAAAGAGATGGTCTCTGCCCAGAGGGCTTTGTCTAAAAGAAACATGCCGGGAGAAGACAGAACGCAACAGAAAATGCAGATGAATGAGTAACTCGGTTGAAATTTTCTTTTTAATTTGGGGATTCTTTGCTTGTTTGTATGTTTGGCTTGAGTTTTAATATTACTAAGCTTGCTTCCTTCAGACATTGCACAAGAACAGAGACTTCCATAGAAACTCAAAGAGGGTTAGGCATGTGGCTCTTTGAAGTGTGTGTGTGTGTGTTGGGGGGGTGAATGCTCAGTGCACACATGGGAACATTGGAGGATGGAAAACGAAGGGAGAACCACGTTCCAGCCCAGACAACAGCTCCAGTAGACGCCATGGCTCGTGCTGGGGAAGTTTAGCTGTGTTTAAAATATAGCAGGTGTCTTTCTGTCAATGCACTCCTTGCTCATCCTCCCTGCTCCTCCGGTAGAGAATGCATGCATCTGTCTACTCTGTGCTTCATCTCTGCTTCTCCCTGCAATAGTTGTCAGGGATATTAGCATTAAATACTTACTGCCTGGCTTAACTAAGGGGTAAGATAGGATTTAATTTGTATGGCTGAAATCCAATTATATAATGGAGCCCCTGGGGGAAGCAGTTATACCTGCTGAATCTCTTGGATGAGTAATTGTGCACAAAGACTCCTCTCCAGAAGTAGAAACAGATCTGAAATGTTTTTTTTTTCTCTTTTTTTGCTGCTGCTGTTACATAATAGGGCTGAGACCCTGAAAAGAAAAGCCAATGACAACCCAGTGCAGTAGAAAGAATTAAAGCATTGCCAGGAGAAAACAAGTTATAATCTGATAAAATCAAGGACCTAACAGGAAGTCTGCAGCAGCATTAGCTTGGAGGAGCCAAAATGCAGGGCAGCCAAAGGAAGCTTACTCATCTTTTTGGAAAACAGCACAGAGGCTTTGCTGTCTAACTTTTCCCCCCACTTCTACCATGAGCAGGGAAAGGGAATCCTCTACTTGCTTGGGAAGTCAGTAGGTATTAAAAAAGCTAAGCAGCCAACTAATTCAACTCCTTTTGAAAAATCCTGCACTTAACTACCTTTAAAAATCCCTGCTCCTTATCTTGCATGTTATCTGCATCCTGATAAGCAGCAAAATCATAGGTGTTGATGAGCAGGACAGTAACAAAAGCATGATGAGGTTCCCAGCAAGGTTTCTAAAAGCAGGCAAGCTTGTAAAACATTGATCTCTGGGATAGTATTGGGCCTTGACAACTGTCCCATCTGATACCTTCAGCAGCTCCAAATCCCACAAAGGAACATACCAAGGGCTCTGGATGGGACTGAAAGCATCAGCTCTTATACTTAGGCAAGTTTTCTCAAAGGTCAGAGTACTATATGTAATTCTATTTTAAAAATAGAAAGAAAACTTTTATTCTTTTCTAATGAGTTCTGAGTGGAAGAATAATTTCCTCCGTCTCTTTGATTACATGACTATGTGAAGATAAAACGACAGCTGCATCCAGCCAGCCGAGGGATGCCCAAAACTCCAAATGCCACAGATTGAGGACAAACCCGGATGGTCGGACACCCCCACCCCATCCATCAGCCTCGCTGTCCGGGCAGGTCTTCCAATTCTTTAAAAAAACAGCTAAAGCAGAAGCGGTTGCAACACTTGAACTCGAGGGGAAGGTACCTGTCTCACAGAGTTGCAGCTCCACCCAGTGGCTCTTTTTTTTGGCAAGATAAAAGCAAGCTTTCAGAAGCATTAAAACCTGTTGAGGTCAACGTTGTTATACTGTGGCAATGCTTTGGGAACGTGCATGAGAAATTGGGTGTGTATTTCTTTGTCAAATTCTTAGCAAGCTGTCACCTACCATTTGAATAATGGCAAAAAACTGCAAAGAGAATTTTTGGTGAAATAGAAAACCCAGCAATCTTATTACTCCTTTTCTTAAAAACCTCCCAGCATAAACGGTAGGAGAAGAAAAAGTAGGGAACTGATAACTTACACACTTCACCCTCCCAAATTCTCTATGAGGAGATTGCAATAGTTTCCCCAAAATTTATTTGTTATATGAAATTATTAATTACCAGAGCAAATGATTTTCAATTTGTAAGTTCATTTTGCATAGAATTCTCTTGTGAGTGTGAATTTCAGTGACGTTAACTTGGCAACCCACACCGTATTGCTTCGCTTTCCTTCCCGGGTAATTACTGTGACTAACAAGAAGCGAATTTTGACCATTTCTATCAAGGATGCCATGCCGAAACTTGCTTTTTCCAGGAGGATTAGGGCACTTGTAATTAAAATAAGCTTTTATTTGTGCATTTCCTACTTTGACTGTAGGAAAACTTGAGAGATGGGTACATGTTCACAGAACACAAAAGTGTGATACCAGCAGAATTAATTTCAGATTTGAACCAGTATTGTAAAAATATCCCATTCCTCCAAGCTCAAGTGAAAACTGAAATCTCTATTATACTTAATGTAGGTTTACTAGTCTCTCTGTATGCATTAAAAATAGAGGAGCTGATAAACTGATACAAACCACAGTTTTTGTTGTGAATCTTCTCAAGTGCCTGCCCCATCTGTGTTAGGAAAATATCATCTGTGAAATACTGCTCCCAGATGGACTGTGCAGCTCCAGTGCCATGGAATGAGTTGAAATGACCTCTTCCTCCTGAAGTTCAGACGTTATTTAGCATAAACGCAGACCCTAAGGCCTTCTCTGAAGCTGCTGTCTGCCAGTGCGGCAGCTGAACGTGGGCTTTAATTTGTTTTGCTTTGCTGCTAGAGTGCTGTGAGGTAAAAGAATTTAAGTTACAAACTATATGAATCCCACCTCTAAGCTTGTAGACAGCAGTTATCCATCCATACAATTAGAAAGTAAGTCAGCCTATACATTGTTAGCATGAGAGATTGGAAGTTTCTTTTTACAGGGATAATATTTTAAAACAGTTATAATATTCCACATGTTAAGAATAACAGGAAGCATCTTGAAAAAGGTAGCTCTGGAAAAGGGCATTCTTTTTTCTTTTTATTAAACCCCAAAACAGAGCAAGAACTTGCTGGGCTTTCCTTGTCTTCACTAAAATGATCACTGAAGACCCCTTGAATGTATGAGCCAGGTTCAGCCATCCCACCAGCTGCCCGAGACCGTGGCAAGGGAGAGGTCCATTTGCTGAGTATGGAAAGAGATGGAGGCTCGTCAGGCTGTGGAACAAAACTGGTTAACTAATTTTATCAAAAAGGTGTTTGCTGTGCACCACCTCTCATCTGAACCTGTCTCTCTTGTTCTTGTGAGTGATTCCTGTGCAGTCATGGCACCGTGGGAATGAGTGAGGCCAGCAAGCCCTGCATCTGTGTGCACATACCTGCAAGAGGATGCTTTCAAGTGCACCCTGGTGTTTCATATGACACTTAAAATACCTGAGTTGTTGGCGTGGCAAGGCTATATACCTTGCCTGAGAGTTTTGCTCTTTCTCTGTACCAGGATTTCTCAGCGTTTGCAAAATTTCTGCCAAAGATCTGTGCATGTTGTAAAGTTCAGATGAAACTTGCTGGTGTGATAAGCTCTCTCCTTACCCCAAACATGCTACTTAGTTCTTCTTTTCGTAGAGTTGGGGGGGTTCCACGTTCCCTGCAGCTGCTTTCAACCACTGTGCAGTTCTGTGTTTGCTCTCTTGCCAGGTGAAGAGGGGTTTGTACCCAAAATGCCTGGAGGCTTTGTCTGTCTCACAGGAGAAGGTGGTGACTATCGTATTCAGTAAAGGCAAGTTTAGGAAAGGCTGTGTCTTCCAGAAAGGGTACAAAATGATCTTGAATATCCTGTGCAACTGTATTATTAACCACATCTTCCAGTAAGGGATGTGTGAGCCTAGTCTCACTGAGGGGTCCATAGAGGACAACAGCTGATGCCTGATCAGGAAACCTTTTCTCGTTGGAGTGTCATCATAGGAATAATAGACTTGTCCGGTGAGTAAGTCTGGTTTCAGCTGCAAGTTCCTTGCTGCAAGAACATGCATCCATGCAACGTTCCCTGGAGAAATAAGAGAGGAAGAGAAACAGGTATTCAGGAGGAGCTACATTTTCCTGTTTACTGTAGGAGTGAATGAGTACATTGGATCTGCCAGCTTCAGTGCTGTGAAGGAGGAAAAGCACTCATCGTGTTACTCAGCCGTACTGTAGAGAGACTGAGTAGTTGATCCAGACCTCCAAAATCCTTTAAACCTTTGGTCTCCCGTTTGAGCTGGACAATTAATGTGCCTCGTGATACTGGTTCATGTGAAGCGAAAGGGCAGTGTTTTGTAGTGAGAGCAGGATCAATGGGAGGCAGCGCTCGAGGGTTTTATTCCTGGCTCTGCTGCGAGCCTTTGAAGGAGTCACTTGATTTATCTAGGCCTGATTCTTCCCTAACAGCATTTCAAACTACTCTTATCTGCACTTTTGGAAAAAGACATATCAGTGTGCTGCACAGAAATAACTAAAACCCTGCATGATTTAATGGTGAGTTATACTCCCCTGAAATGCATTCAACACCACAACAAATTCTTTCTGCAGGTTTTGTGAGTAGTTTCTTCTGCTTGCTGAAATCGGTTATGTAGTACAGCCTTTCTTGCAAGGAATTTTACAAGTAGTGTTAGTTTAATTTCTCCTAATGAAGAAGAAATTAAGTATCTTTTCAAACTAAAAACATTTTTAAAATATTGCCTGAATTTCTCTGTCTCTCCCCCCATACATCCCTTGAAATGTTTACCTAGAAAAAGAAAGTTTAGATCTCTATCCTTTTTTCTGCTGACTTTTTTTTTTTCCAGTTTTCTAAACAACATTTTCCTTATGTTGAGGGGAAGAAAAAAAAAAAAGAAAACCCTTCCCAGAAAGAACAGTATAATGCAAACAACTGTTTTAAAAAGTCTTTTAGCCAGTCTAAGTTTTGTGGTTATAAAAATATTTGTGCTCATTCACCCTACCCATCTCTCTGTTTTGGAAGATGATGGTTAACCTGACGCGTAAAATCCCCTGTGACTAAAACAGCCTGGTAGCACCACATGCAAAGAGATCAGTCATTCACTCACCCACGTATGTGTAATTACGCTCTGTGTTTTCAGGCTCTAGGTAGTTCAACACACCGTTCCCGGCTTTGGCAAACAAATACAACTCTTGAAGAAATGTTGCTTTCTCCCCGTACATCGTGTTTGCACGAATAATGCAGGTTGAGAGTTGACCACCATTGCTCATCTGTAAAGTCAGGGAGGGATGTTAGTGAGTGATGGATTCAGAGCTGAAATCTTCCCCAGTGATATTGGGTTTGCCAGATAAAACCAAAACTTGGGAGTATTGGGCTAGAGGAATCAACCTTTGCAGAGGTGAGCTGGACAGCTAGGGCCTGGTTTGGGTCCCTAAAAATGCAAGGAGGTGCCCAATTTTACACCCCCCCCTGCTCCACTTCATGGCGTACCTTGCACCCATGTGATGCTCACTGAGAGATGTTGGATGGAGGGTGCTAGTGGCAGTTGTGACATATAAACAAGCGTTTGCAACAACCAAAATCAGGTACCAGAGGAAGCCAGCTAAGCTGGCTGGCCTCAAACTGTAACCGGGAGAGAGATGCTCCAGGCAGTGATTTAGGACAGAAGTCTTATTCTTACATTCTGCTTCATCATCTAGAAGAACTTATCTGTCTGCTGACTGTACTGGAGTCTAAAAAGACTAACCAGCTAACTTGGGTAGGTGGCTGACTGGGTACACTAATACTTTTTATTCTTAAATCACTCAGGCATGTCTGAAAATTACACCTTTATGCAGTGTGAACCAGGTGAACCTGGTTTCTTATGCCCTAATTTAACACAGCTCTTTCCAAGGTTACACTTTTGGTGGAGTTAAAGCACAGGCTCAAAGGGAAGCACCCTTTGATCTTGCGAGAGTTTGGCAACTTCTTGATGATGTGGGAAGATCAGGCTTTGGTAAGCTTAGGGCAATGTGGTTTATGCATCAAGTCAAGTTGGGTACACACTAAGATAGGAGTTGTGGGGTCTTTCTAACCAGCTCTCTCCTTCCACCCATCCTGTGCTGTAATACCAGGGGTGCTACCATTGACTTTTGTACCTTTTTTCTGTTGGCTTCGAATACAAGTCTTTCTGCCATGGCCTTTGTCTTCCCATAAGGCAGCTCCACTTCCCCACTGTATTTGGTGTCCTCATTTCCTCTGAAATTGTGAGATTGTGAGAGATGGTGATTGACCATGGAGTAGAGCACAGGGCTTGGAGACATTCGTCACAGCGTGATTTACTCTGCAATCCCTGCTCTCCAGGAACTTACCACTGGCTGTGAGTTATATGAATCTGAGATCCTTGCTGCAGTTTGAGAGAAATAAGACCTCAAGAAATACCAGGGTGTTCATAGGCAGGTTTGCATGAGGGTGGTGGTTTGATTTCCAAGAGCTAGATTTGGTTTTGTCTAATAGTGTGATTGAAGCAAACAATATTCTGGCAGGCAAATTAGAAGACAGTGGAGTTACCTTTTTAAGCAACTCACAAGTGGCTGAACAAGGTGGAAAGAGCACAAGAAGATGGAGGGCAGGAAAATGAGGGCAATCCTACTTCATTTTTTTCATTAGAGGTAGAGAGAAGCCTCTCATGAGCCATAAACTAAAAGGAGAAGCTGCTGCTTAATTTTCTTACAGAGTTGATTAGAGTTGGGAGATGTTTGCCAGTGACGTGATAGGGCTGCTAGTGATCTCCTGGAAGACATGCAATCAGCAGGTTTGTGCTGGGATTATTCCTTCATCTCCCCTAGCAAATTATGCTTGAGGAGAAGCACAAAGAAGTGGACCCATGATTAAGAGCAAGCAGGGCTCACAGCCATGGTGGGGATATTTGGTTGCCACTATGGAAGACAACCGGCTCTTCAGCCTCCTAACTTGCAGCTGCAAGGAGAAAAGCCCACGGGATCTAACATGTAGCTGGCCTCACAGGCCCTGAAATAATTCCAAGGAGAACCAAGAAAGCAGCTCTATTCCCCACCAGGAAGCTGGTGTTCTGTCCCAGTGGTTCTAGATCGATATTAGTCCATTGTAGGATTTGGTTAAGCAGATTCGGTGGGCTCTGGAGGAGCTGGGGAATGAAAAAACCCTGTTTGCAGCATTGGGAAGGACCATGTGAGGATCCATGAAGACCATGTGTCCACTTGCTCCCCTGCTGCCATGACTAGCAAGGATAGGCTCTCTCTCCCTCTGTGTGCTGCAGGAGACTTTCTTCACATTTTAAAATTAGTTTACTCTATATTTTGCTCTCCTAGAGAAATTCACCCTAGGCAAACACCACAGTCTGCCAGGCCTGGGGTACCCACACACACGGCAATGAAGAATGATCATGCTCCTTTTGCAGATGGCCCTCGGATGCACCTCTTGGAAGGGTTAAGTGGCCTGGGACAAGTTCATGCAGCAAATCTGCAGCAGAGATCTTGTTGTCAAACACTGGGCCTTGGAAGAGCAAGCTCTGACTCAGGCTCCGTGTTTGACCTTGGGCAACTTGCTTGCTCTTTTCTATGCTCAGATCTCCATGTGTCAAACGTGGGTAATGCTGTTGCCTTTCTCTTGCCTGTTTGGCAGTCTAGTATCTTGTGTGTCAGATATCCCAGCTGAGATTAGGGCCTTCTTGTGCTACAGCAACAGAAATAAATTAAGAGCATCAGAAACACAGCCTCCCCACACACCCTGGGCTTTTATCACAAAACCCTCCTCCCCTTCCCTGTGTTTATGGGTGATGAGCAAGAGACAAACCAGAAAACAAGCAAGACAAAAGATTGATTGTGCATGGTTTGTTGCAAGCCCGGGAGAGGCCCAAGACAATTAGGGGAGTTATCTAGAAGTTCTAGTTTTAATTGCTTTCTTTTTTTAATCCAAGTTTATTTTTTGCCTTGCAAAGCTTTTAAAAAGCAGCAGCTTCAAAGGGGCAAACCTGCCTGCGGTTCCTGGGCTGCAGAGCTCTGCTTGTGTTTGTCTTCCCCCACCCCTTTTGAAGCTTGATAGTAACAAAGAGCTCAGCATAATGGTCTTGCTTTTCAAAACGATCACAGATAACCGAACACTAATAAGACTGGAGCAGCATTGTCAGAAGGTATCTCAGCAGTGCCTGTCTCAGAGGGATTGAGACTGACAGAGGCATTTTCTATTATTGTCGGATGCTGAGGTGTGAGCATTATCCCTGCACCCATCACCCTGTCCAGAGACTAATCATGCTTTGTCTGTGTGAATTCCCAAGCATGTAAAAGTGAGTTAAATAAAATTATGCAAGGAATGATGGAGAAAGGGGACAGAGAAAAAGGCAGGCAGGATCATGGACTGTGAGGGAGAAGAGCAGAACAGATTGGGTGGGGACAGGGGAGAGGAGGAGGAAGGGGAAAGCCACATCACCTGTGCTTTCAGTCTGGAAAACAGAGCCATATTACATTGCTTTCCAGTCTTCACTGGGCTCCCTATTGAAACAAGTGGTGTCATTTTTTACTGGGGGTCTGACCCTTCTCATTTTGCATTCTGTAATTTCCTTAGTTTAAAATAAAAATTATTGGAGAACGAGGACCACTCTCTGAGGCTTTCTCCCAGCATCAGGGGAGAACCTGAGTGTGTTCTGCAAAATGAGTTAACGGCTCTAGGTGGTGGCTTTATTTGCATTTGTGGTGGGAAAGGATTGGGAGTTGGTGGGCAGAGGATGTTCATGTGTAGCTCTATGAGTATCAGCCTGGATGGGTTTTTGCTTACACCCACTGGTGCCATCATTACAAGCCGAAAGACTGTCCTCTCAGGCAAGATTTGGGGTAGATTTTTCAAGACATCTATTCACATCTATCTCTTAAGTCACAGGACTAAAATACTAACAAGGATGTGCCTGTATCTACATTCATTTTTAGAAATTATTTAGATATGCTAATGACCAGATTCCATAGCTTTTCAGTGACACAGAGCCTCTAGTGCTCATGGTCCCAAGTGGATTGAGGTTTGTTGCTCTCATGGATTTTTTTCATAAGCCGGACATTTATTCTACAGATTTGGGTGCTTAAACACTTTTCAAAACAACCGGGTTATGCCTTAGCTTACTTGTGAGTATGAAATTTAGGCTTGTAGGTCATTTTAAGTTATGTCTTAAGCAGCCTTTTCTAGCTGGACTCAGATCTCTAGAGCCAACTGACTGAAGCCAGCTGTGTCTAGACTGGCTGCCTGTAGAGACAAAACTTAACTTTGAGCCAGTTCCCCTTCCACACAAGTTTCTGTGGTTTGAGCAGTCTGTATGGCTACAACCATGCAAGGGGCCTTACACAATGGTACGTATCAGACTGCATCTATCTCCACTTGAATTCAGATTTAACCTTACACTTTAGCTCCTGGTCTTCGGAAATATCAGCCCAGTTCAAGGTGCAAGTACTGTTGCCCCATGAATACAAAAAGTATCCAGATGCTGAGTCCTGAACAGGAGTGTCAGCTGATTGTGGAAGTCCATTCTGGATATCAAAGATCTATAAGCAAAAGACACCTCCAAATCATAATTTTGACTGCTGTCTTTGTATTGCTCTGTATTGCACCTTTACTGCAGGAGGTTTTCTGAAGCTTTGTTTCTTCTTCTGGGTCTGTGGGGTCAGTCTTATAGGAGCCACATACAGAAGAGATGGGTTGAGCATAATGCCCAAAAGTCCAGGAGTTAGCCCTGGTAAGTACATTGCTGGGAAAAAGGATTTTGAGGGATAGAAAGGCACAATTTAGAGGTCAGATCCAGGTCACAGAACAGTGTAACTACACATGAATTCACACCAAAAGCGTCTGTCCCCTAAGACTATGTGGCCAACTAACTTTCTTCTAAGACAGTGCTAAAATAGTCTGTATACATTTGATAATAGGAGCTGGGTACAGGCTTGCTAGCAGTTCACTATGGAGCTGGAAAAAAGAGGGAAAGTGGGTTGGTAACAGTAGAGCATCACCTACCCTTTGGACTGACTCAGTGTGAGGGGAGAGCAAAAGCTCTGACCCAACAGCAGGATACAACTTGACCGAATCACAAACCTTCAGCATCTGAGACCTTATCTGAAACTGATTTTAGGCCTTAAAAGAGCAGGGCTCTACATGCCGGGGGCAGCCTGGAGGAGCGGTTGGGTCATACATCTCTCTACCAACTCTTTCAATCAGTGGTATCCACTACTAGTCAAGTTTAGGTTGGGAAGAGATGTGGTTCCTGAAAGTGAAAAGCAGCAAAGAAGGATTTTCAAGAAAGAGAAGAGGAATTGACAGGAAGGGGAATACATCTGCTCCTTTGTAACCACAGCAAAAATCTCCATCTGGTTGCAGTTTCATTGCTGTTTAACTGGAAATCCAGAGTGATGGAGATTTGCTTAGCCTTACCTGAACATGGGCTCATGCGATGTGTTGGGTCCCACCGCAGCAATGGAGCTTGTGTAGACAACAGACAGGATGTTCAGGACATAGCAGGCCCTTATGACATTTTCAGTACCTGTGGGGCAGATTGGGAAGGACAAACATTAACCACCTTGCCTTGATTCCTGTTGTGCAAATCAAAAGAGATTTCCAGGGTTGGGATTCTGACTTGGAACAGATCCATCTTTTTTATGGCTGAAAAGATGTAAAGCCACAGGGCTGCAGTGCCTCAGATATGTTTGCACTGGCATGGATGGTTTATAACATGAGAGTAGCAGTTACATCTATAGCTATAATGTGGCTTAACCTCTATGGGTATTGACAACTGACTTAACTTGGACTTAATAGTTGCTAACAAAAAGGAAGCTGACAGCTTGACAGAGCAAAACTCTATGTTTGCCATCTTTCTTGATTCATGGGCAGGCTGTCAAATGGTGAATTGCAACTTTCTGGCAAAAGGATTGGTGGTTTAGTTGCATGTATTGCTCTATGAAAGTTCTGCAGGATGACTATAGGGTGAAAATCATTACAACAGACTCTTCGTAGCTGCAGAATTTTAAATAAAATAGTGGGGGCAGCTTACAAGTCCACATGAAATCCAGACGAATCTGAAGCATGGTTTAAGAAAGGTTGTTTTGGCTGAACTTGTGGGTCAGTGTGCGTGGTTTTTGTTTGGTTGGAGTCGGTGGGTTTAAATGACTCTTCCAGGGATGGTTTTTGCATTCGTTGTGATTTTGATTCAAGCTGATTCTATGGGAACCTCAATGACAACAGCATAACCATGGTTGCATACTGAGGGCCTTCAAATCTGATCAGGCAGATCTTAAAGGAAGCCGTTCAATAGGGTTGGTTTCTGGAAATCTCCATACTATTTAGAATCACAGAATTGTTTAGGTTGGAAAAAAAAACCTTTAAGATCATCAAGTCCAATCGTTAACCTAGCACTGCCAAGTCCACCACTAAACTATGTCCCTAAGCACCACAACTACACGTCTTTTAAATACCTCCAGGGATGGTGACTCCACCACTTCCCTGGGCAGCCTGTTCCAGTGGTTGATAACCCTTTCGGTGAAGAAATTTTTCCTACTATCCAATCTAAACCTCCCCTGGCACAACTTGAGGCTGTTTCCTCTTGTCCTATCACTTGTTACCTGGGAGAAGAGACCAATCCCCACCTCGCTACAACCTCCTTTCAGGTAGTTGTAGAGCGCGATGAGGTCTCCCCTCAGCCTCCTCTTCTCCAGGCTAAACAGCCCCAGTTCCCTCAGCTGCTCCTCATTAGACTTGTGCTCCAGACCCTTCACCAGCTTCGTTGCCCTTCTCTGGACACGCTCCAGCACCTCAATGTCCTTCTTGTAGTGAGGGGCCCAAAAAGGCCCAAAACTGAACACAGGATTCGAGGTGCGGCCTCACCATGCCGAGTACAGGCACTGTACCACCTCCTTACTCCTGCTGGCCACGCTAGTTCTGATACAGGCCAGGATGCTGTTGGCCTTCTTGGCCACCTGGGCACACTGCCGGCTCATGTTCAGCCGGCTGTCGACCAGCACCCCCAGGTCCTTTTCCTCTGGGCAGCTTTCCAACCACTCTTCCCCAAGCCTGTAGCGCTGCATGGGGTTGTTGTGACCCAAATTTATACCTGGCTAATCAGACTCTGCCCTTGAGCTTTGCTGCAGATCTTGCATGGGAGGGCTTGTGATTTCTCTGTTCTCTTTGTTGTTAAGGGCATAATCTGAAATGATAAAGGAAATCCTGAGCTTAGAATAATTTCAGAGGGCATGAATCAATTTACTTCTCTATGAGCCTATCACAATATGTAAAGTTAACTGAGAACCCCTGTTGAGGAGCATCACTGGAAACAGCTGAGTTAAAATCCATTCAGCTTAACAAAAAGCAGATTAAAAAGTCTTTCAGTGACTAGATGGAAAAAATAATTCTTGTAGAAGAGGGCTCTTCAATCTAGTCAACAAAACTATAACAGGATTTGGCAGCCAGTGGTTGAAACAGAGGAGAGAATCAAAGCAGAAGATAGATGTAAATTTTTGCCAGAAATGGTAATTAACCATAGCCACACTAATACTCTTCAGCATTGTTAATGGCTTGCTGAAAGACATGATAGATAGCCCGTTAACTTGCAGTCCTTAATTCTAGGCAAAAAGCCTTTTGAAAAGGCATAGTCCAATTTAGCCACAAATTGTTGTGTTTAAGGCAGTAATTGGATGAATTTCTGGGGCCTGAGTTATACAGAGGAGCCAGCTAGAGGATTGTATAGTTGACCTGTCCTGACCCTATTTTTTTCCATGAAGTCTACAGCAGGTATCAAATACAGTTCATTTTTATTCTTCTACCTGCTATGGCTTCAATAGAAAACTTTAGACTAATTTCTCAATTCAAGATTTTGAGAAGTCCTAGCGAGGGCAGCAGCCTCATTTTAGGGAAGTCTACATGAAGCCATCCAAGGGGAGGCAGAAACGCAGAACAGTTTCTCTCTGAAAATAAGGCTCCTGTTAAGACATCTCAAACCGTGCTCCTCAAAGAGGCACTCAATCACCAGTCACGTTGGAAAAAAACTTTGCACATGTGGTTTTCTGGGCATGTCACAAACATCTGCAAGAGGTTTGGTTTGCTGAATAGGGGAGTTACCCAGTGTTCACTGCTATCTGGAAAAACCTCACTACGCTAAAGTACCTTGCTTATAGCAAGCAGACAATGAAGAGGAAGATCTCACAGAGCCATTAAAAGGCAGCAGGAACCCTCAGGCTCTGAATATTCTCAGAACACATGCACAATACAGCCTCTTAAAAGCATCTGGTTTTGAAAACAACTACAGCAATGAAAAGAAGGATGGAATTTAAATGTTGTCCTTGAATGTATCAGCAGATAGTAGGAGCCCTAAGCAGTAATCGAGTTTGAGAGAGATATATATATAAAAAAAAATATAAAATTCCTTCCTTGTGCTTAACAACTATTTTAGTAGCTAACAGCCTGAGGTGCCATTGGAATTGCTGCTGTAATAGGGATTTCATTATTTTTATAGCCTGTGCTTATTTCCTAGATTTATGAACAAATTTTCTTTAAGCAGATCTTGTACCTAACAAGAAATTGGCTCTTGGTGATAGGAAGCAAATGTTGTGGAGCTCTCAGTTATGCGTGCCTTGTAGACATGCAATAGTTGTGAAGTCTGACTATAATTGAAATAACATCCCTCCCTTAATAGCGTGGATGCAGTTCAACTGGTATAGTCTTGCACTGGTATAGTGTAGATTTTTCTCCCTGGAAATCCCTGGGAAAGCTGTAAGGTATCTAGAACAGGAGTTAACTTTTAACTGCTGTCTTTGTCACATACTAAACAATTTCTTACCACTATGGGCATGTTCTGAGTCACCTCAGTACTGTTAGTGGAAGTTATAACCCTTGACCAGAATAACTGTATAATAACTGGGTCCAGATTTGACTTTCTAAGATGAAGCTTTATCAGTGGGGAGGAGCAGCATGGCCTGCCCTGAGCACGGACAGAGGAGCGAAGGCAGAAACCTCCCCGCTGGAAAGGAAAGGTCCCGGGCACCTTTCTCATCTCGTAGCAGAGTGGTACACGTGAAATTCAGGGGACAAGGGAGCACTAAATCAGAGAGGATATGTTTGTCATAGCATCTCGTATGTCTACACCCAAGGTGCGTGAATTTAAAGCTGTATTTAATTGCTTGTTTTAAAGAGCTTACCCCCAATGTTGACAGCTCTCATTTCCCAAAAGGGTACAGTGTTTCTGTAGTCCACAATAGCAGCTGTGTGAATAACCACGTGGACTCCCCGCATGGCAGCAAGGAGCAGATTGTAGTCTCGAATGTCTCCTTTCATCACTGTCACATGAGTGGTAGCTGGAGAAAAATAATATAGCCATAGACACGGGGAGGGGGGGAATATAAATCAGCATCCCCACCTTCTTGCAGAATGAGGATCCTGCTTGGAAAGCTTTCTTCTCTGCAGGGCAAGCTGAAGCACACTCTAACTAATGACTATGCCATTTGAATACATCACACCAGGGGAAAATACATCCCTATTTTTGAACCCTAAGAAGCCAGATCTGCATCTGGTTTAATTCAGCACAGCGCTTTGCCAGTTTGCACCAACTGTGGGTCAGAATAACTGTGTCTGTCATTGCAAATCTCTAGCGTGCATCTAAAGATAGCGCTGAGCAAGAATGGGAGACTGCTGGCCCAGAGCTGCAGCTGGTTGTAGGAGTTGCTCTAGTACGTGGGAATGAGTGAACCTGTGCGGACAATTTCCTTAAGACAGAAGATTTTTAGAGCTTACTGGGAATAACACCAGATGAGTTCAAGTGACATTGCACAGAGCTTTATTTAAATTGCAAATGCTACAGATGGGAAGGGAAAATAATGTAACAGGTTAAAAAGTTTCATAGGAAATTCCTCCTTTTAAGCCATTCAGAAGGACTTTTTTCCCCCATCTCCTTTTTCCCCTCCTTCTCCCTCAAAATAACTGTTCCATACATGGCTGCCGTTGGCATCTACTGCTAATTTTCTTGCTTTGAGACAGTGTTGTAACATTGAAGTGGGATTTTTCCCTTTTTCCTTTTCTGTAGTTGGGAATAGTCAAGCAAGAAGCTGGGGTTAGGAAGCTGTACTGCTTGGGGCTTTTGTAATAAGCCAGACAGCAGTAGCGGTCGCAGGACTGCTTTGGGAAGGAGAAGTCTCCTCTGCCCTGCGCTGGCGGCTTCCTGGAGAGCCCCATGCAGCCAGGGATCAGGGTAGTGATTTCTGAAGGATCATGCACGTGAGCAGCTCAGGGAAGAGTCTGTGACTCCAGCCATGGAAGTGTTATGATATGGAAACCCTCAGTGAACAACTACCAGGACAAGGGGATAAAAGAACAGGGTTATTCCTCATGAACTCAAAGGAGAGACAAAATTCAAGGATAGTAGATCAGCTGGCTGAGCACTTGCTAAGAAGTATGGCATGTAGGAAGAGGCAGAAGTTTTACAACAGTGTCAAGCTGATTTCTTAATTGGCATCACCAAGATTTAGTGGACTAGCTCATAGGAGTTTTAATATTAAATTAATTTAATATTAAAGCATAGAGCTGATTCAGCAAGAATAGAGCAGAAAAAGAAGGAAGGCATTGCCCACGCAGCAGAGGTAATACACTTGCCTGGAGGACCGGAGTGCAGAGGAGGATGCTCTTGCTGAAAGTCTTTGCCAGTGCTGAAAGGTGGAGCAGGGTGTCAGCAGCCTCCTGGGGGGGGAATTTTGCTGCTACTTAGAGGTGAGGGAAAGCCCATAACTACTCAGGTTGAAGTGTTAAATAGTCTCTTTTGCATCACCTGTCTTAAGGCAGCTGGTGCAATTAAGACCAGCAAGAGAATGATGAGAGCTCAGCTAAAACCAGGGAGGATACAAGGCAACGAGGAGAAATTTTCAAATTGATAAGGCCTGATGAGCTTTAGCCAGGGCTACTAAAGACGTGACGGATGTCACTGCAGCTCTATTGCATTATCAGCTATTTTGGAGAACTTTTGGAGGGGGCACTGGAAGACTGCAAATGAAACACCTGTGCTTAGAAAGGAGGTGAAAAAGAGCCAGGAAATTACAGAACAGCTTGATTTCAACCCCAGGAAATTCAGGAACACACATTTAAACAACATGTGTGTGAGTACCTGTGGGATAGTAAGGAGAATAGAAGCAGCTGACATGGATTTGTCAAGAACAAATCAAGTCAGATAAATCTCCTCCTTTGGTCTTATGACAAGTTAACAGGCTGTACGGATATTGTGGTACAGGTCGATGTCATCTATCTTGATTTTAGAAGGGCTTTGGAAACTCTGTGTCATTCTCATAAGTGAGTCAGTAAAACATGGTCTAAGTAAGCCACATTAGGGTGAGCACAAAGCTGGCTGAATTACAGTTCCCTGGGAATTGCCAGCTGTGGTAGGTGGCTGGCCTGGGGCTCTCCAGGGCTTACTGCTGTATTTGAGTCTTTTTTATTGTTTTCATCAAGAATCTGGCAGATTTCTTCGTTAAATGAGCAGATAACATCAGACTGGGAGGGACTTGAAGTACGCTGGAGGATTAGAGTACAAGCTGAAGGTAAATAATAGAGTTGGAGAAAAGAAAAAAAAAAAGGTGAAATTTGATAGGGACAAAGAGAAGATATTGGGCTTAGTAGGGAAGAGGCAGCGGGTCTTCATGAAAGAATTAAGTTGGGCCAGGACAGCTTAGGAGCTATTGCCTGTCAGCAGGGTCTTGCCACTGTGAAAAAGGCATAATTGTACTGACAGGTACAAATAGGAGAATAGTTTGCAGGACAAAAGAAATACATCCATCAGCTTTACTCAGCACTGGGAAGGCCACAGCTGGCCTCTCTGTCCTAACCTCGGTGCCCCTCTTCCAGAAGACAGCAACGCCAATGCCCAGAGATACAGAAAGTGTGAGCGGCAGAGTTCGGAGGAGTGCACGAGAGCCGTTTTAGCCTAAAGGAGAAAAGAGCATGGGGTGGAAAGGGGTGGTTTTCAAATCACGAAGATTGTTGTAAAAAATGACAGTATTAACCTATTCTACCTGTAAGGTTAGATGAGAAGTCAAGGACTTAAATTGCAGATCAGAGTGTACTAACAAAAATGGCCTGAGGGTGCAGAAATTGGGTGCCCGAAGTGGCTTGGGAACGGAATAGAAAAACATCCGTTGGGAAGGTTGTGGCCGAGCTGGTTCTGCCTTGGGGCAGAGGGACGGGGGTTGGGATGGCCCCTCAGGGATGCTTCTGCCTCATCTTTCTGTGATTTGCTGTGGTGTTAGGCCACAGACCTCTCCTGGAACAGGGATTATGGCAGCTTCTTAAGGTTTAAACAGTTTTTTTCTTCAGTTATGGGTGCTTTTAAGGCAATTGGCTACCTGAAGCCTGGGGAAACCAGTCTGGTGAGTTCATCTGCCTGGGGAGGGTTTTCTGATAGTGATATTTCCCTGGGGGTCTTTTAACTTGCTTTAAGTGTATCTCCTTTCTGTTGATATCTCCTAACAGATGGGATCTCCCTTATCATTTTTTCCTCTCTCGTTCCAAGCAGGCTGGAGGTTTGGGCAGTCAGAGAGAGGGGGACCCAGCCCACCATTAACCGTGCAGAGCACCATGAGCTGCATTGGCTTGTTTTGTGTGGGTATTCTCAAATACAGTAAACCAGGTTGTTTTTCCCCAACATATCTCACTGTAATCAACCCTCGTGAAACATCAGAAGGCAGCTCTCAGAATATGATCAAATGGATTAATTTAGTAACTTTGAGCGTGTTTACTGAGCCTCACCTCTTCCTTTTTTATGCGCAGCACAGTAAGGCTACTGTAGGTTTCTCTCAATTATTTCAGTGATTTATTTCACAGTATCTGCAGCAGATGCTGAGCTTGATTCTATTATTGTCACGGGTTTTTGTTTATTTTTCTCAGAATTGGTAACTGGTTGGAGCAGTTCAGGAGCATGGTTTTTTGTCCCTTTGCTGTTAGTCAGACTGGTTGAGCAGAAGCAACCGGGTAGCCAGGTTCCCATGTCAGGTACTTGGTGTGCACGTTGCTTCTTTCAACTGATCCCTGAGTGGGGACTTAGATCCTCCTTGTGATATATCTCTTGGGGTTACACACCATGGATCTTTTTGCTTTGATTTAGTCCTATGCTGAAAAACGTCTCTGAGCTGGAAGTTGTTCTTCATCCAGTCTGTTTAATCCAGGTTCCTATCCCATGCCTGTAGCTGTGGCCTCTCCAACATAATACCAGCTGTCTTGAAAAGGGAGGGTTATGGCCGCTAAATAGAAGCTGATGCCCTTTTCTTACCTGTGGTGAATTTTTCTACTTCTTCTCTTGCTACTGAATCAAAAACTCTGACTTCTTTGATGTAGTCTTGTTGAGACAAGAGCTCTACAATCTTCTCCCCAATAAAACCACATCCTCCTGTCACCAGGTAGACCCAGGCTCTATCCATTTCTGAAGATGTTTTTGTGGTTGAGGAGCAGAGAGAGGGTTGCTGCCAAGATCCTATCGTGCACTTTTAATCTCTCAGCCAGTATGTTTTCTGAACTAAGTCTAAAGTTTAACTGTCATATAATGTTACTGGCTGAATATTAACTCCATCCAGTTATATATAAATCAGGTTTTCATTGGCACAGTCACATAAGTGCTGCCACAGACATACCAATGCTGTGTGCAGGCCAATTCTGGGCTCTCTGACTCAGCCTTTCCCTTCTACCACGGTACCCCATGATCAGAGGGGCACTCAGTCCAAAATTTTGATGCCAGAAGTTTTCCATCCTGGACAGCCCTTTCCCACGGGCCGGGTTGTCAGTCGTTGT
Organism: Fulmarus glacialis; assembly: GCF_000690835.1. Classification (NCBI taxonomy): domain Eukaryota; kingdom Metazoa; phylum Chordata; class Aves; order Procellariiformes; family Procellariidae; genus Fulmarus; species Fulmarus glacialis. The sequence goes on from NW_009208984.1 coordinate 25,421, forward strand.
AGTCTAGAGCTCTCTGGGTGCTGCAAAAAGTTGGTGTGTCCTAGAGATGTGCTTGGGGCAGCCTCTTCTAGTGTGACGCTACAAAGATCTTGTTCCCGTGCGCTAGTGACTTTGGGTAGGTGGTGTATAGCAGCAGATCTGCCCAGTGCTGAGCTGTAATGTGCACAGTGCAGGCAGGGTCAGGAACGGTCATCTGTAACTTTAGGATCACTGACTCTGCCAGTTTGATTATCTAGTATGCCTCTCCTGAATGAATTCTTCTTTGAGTTGGAATATATACGTACATACACACACACTCTCATATATTCAGGAGGAGAAAGTCCTCTCTTAATTTGAAAAATGTCTAGGAGTAAAAGCTCTACCACATCCTTTGGCAAATTGTTACAATGGTTAATTATCATCATCATCGTTAAGAGAGTGCACTGTTGTGTTTTATCTGCCAGACAGTGGCTAATATACCTTTTCCTTGCTAGGCTGTAAAGAAGGTGTGCTACTGAGTTTGTCATTTGGATAAAAAAAAAATGGGATTGGCTTTGACCCCCTAAGATGGGGATGTGGGGAGGGAAGACCTGCCCTCTGGCACGGCTGTTTCTCTCTGCCTCTCTCATAAAGAGTCTCAGAGATAACTAAGTCAGGCCTGATCAGCTACCAGTCTCTGATGCCAAGCGAACCATTTCCTTGAGTCTGGAGTAGTCAAATTTTTTCCAATCCATCTTTGAACCAACTTGTCAGCGTTTTTGGTGAACTGTAGACACACTAAGAGAGGTAGCAATAGTAAATAAGGTAATCTAATCTCCCTGCTTACTTTTTCTTTATAATATGTACTGCGTAATAGTTGCCTTTCTGGCCACGGTGTTGCCTGGGAAGCTTAGGATTAGTTTGTTCCCGTATCAGGATCACTGCTTTCCCCATCCCCAGTTCCCAGTCTGTGAGCATGGGTTACAGATGCCGATTCGGGCTGCACTGGGGTGGGGGTACTGCTGGCGGCCCTTCCCTGGTCACATACAACAGGCCGAAATACGGAGAGCAATTCCAACTGCATGACTGTAGAAAACAATATTGTCGGAGCCATTCTTACTATAGTGTTAATGCTTGTCTGTCTTTAAAAAGCCAGCTGTATGGCAACTTGCTGCTAAGCATGTGGTTAATAAAGAGTTAAGGCAGTGTATTCAGAGAGTAACTGTGTTTCATTTGTGAATATATATTTTTCTTGTAATCAGCTCCTGCTAGAAGTTCAATCTGTTCAACTCTGCCATTGATTCTTCTTGAGCTGTGTTAAGCGTTGGGAAACGCCCCGTTTCCCCTTGCTGTGATTACAATCAGTGGCCGTGATGGCCCAGAGACCAACATGGGCCTGGTGCTAATTTGGTGCTTGGGAGACCAGCACAGCCACAAATGTTCTGAGAAATTAGTTTAGACTTTTATCCAGCAACTCCCAATCTGTAACGTAGTGATTAACAGAACTGCCTTCCCTCAGAGGACTTTTTGCAAGGATAAATATATCAGAGTTGGAGGTGTTAGGACTCAAAAACCAAGATAAATACCCCCTGAGAGACCCAGAGAAGTGCTGCATGGGAATGTTTGGCATCAAGTAACCTTGAGTATGTCCTCATCAGTGATGCAAAAAGCTGTATGAAGCAGAGGCCTTGACGCTATGGACTTTTCTCCGTGTTTACAAGGCTTAGCCTTTGCTACAATATTGGTATCTGCATATCTGCAGTGTAATCTGATTGGTAGGGGGAAAAACATTGGCCGCGATTTACATATCTCTTGTTTTCATTAGGACATAAAAAACAAGTTCAGGAACCAGAACTGACACATCTCTGACAGAACCAGCTCAGGTCCTCTCCTACAGCCGAGGCTCACGCAGAGTAAAGCCTCCCATTGCAAAGATAGGTAGTTGCATCTAAATGGGTAGTTGTTCCCCTCATAGGAAGGTTAAAAAAAAAAAAAATAAAAGGTTCCTAACCACATCCTCTTCTAACAGTTTGAATTGTCACAAGAGGTGACGACGCTGGGGGTCTCCATAAGCCCAGAGGCAAATTCAGAGAAAGCACAAGTGGGCAAACGCGGCCGCTTCTGGAGGAGGCAGATGCCCGGGAGGTACCTGGGGATTGCAGGGAGGGGGCCCGGGCAGCCGTCGCTGTCTTAGCTTAGCCAACTCGACCTCCTTGAACTGTAAGGAAACTTATGAGGAAGTGAGGCAAGTTGCAGGTAACAACAGATTTTAATTTACGCTCTTAAGCACTGCAGAATTCTCTCTCTGGCTTTTTCCCCCGTCACACAGTCTGCCGCAGCCAACCCGTCCTCAGGGTGCCCCAGCTCAGCTGAGGGAAAGCTGCGATCCCTGTATTGCACTGACAGATACGGACCCTGAACAGGAAGGCTGTTCCTGCAGGAAGAGCCTGCCATATCCAGGTAGTGCCTCCCTCTGCAATGCAAAGCAAGATGCTCGAAGTTGACATTGCTTGAAGGCTAACCTAGACTGCTTTACAAATTAAATGCCTCACCATGAAGGCAGGATATGCCCCTGTATTTGGTTAGTGTGGCTGGGAATGCGGAGTAGTGACTAAGTGCGTCCTAGAGACAAATCTCAAACCTCCGAGACGGCAGGCGTGCTTGCTGAAGCAGTCTAGCCAATATCTGCAGGGAGTCAGTCCCATCATGGGCAAAGAAACTGTCAGATTTGGCTTTAGTTAATGAAGGCCCTTTTTGCTCCTCCACCCCATGGAAGATGACCAGAAGCAGGGTCTTTATGCACAATCTTCCTTTTTGAGAGACCTGCAAACATACAGTCAGAGAAAGTTGAGATGGCAGGAAAGAAAAGCAGATGCCCTAATTTCAGGATGCAGTTTGCTTGAACTTGCTCTGACCTTTATAAATACAGGACACCTGACATCATATTCATTTACAGTATGTTTATTTCTCAGTGCATTACATGAAAGGTCTTTGGTATTTGTGGGTTCTTGAATACTGTTCCCACTCTGCTCTGTAAGAAAATGCTGAATACAAAACATTCCATATACAGTAACAAAACCCATAGCAAATAAAGAGAAATAGATATTTTGAACAATAACATAGCAATATGAAAACAGGTAAGTAACCATGCAAGAGGTGGAACAAACAGGTTGTGTTTACAAAAAACATTAGAGCCTGCCATAAATGAGTTCATCGTGTCAGATGAGATTTATTCTTGCTCTAAGTTAAGAAATTACACGATTGCAAGATATTGCGTATGGCTGCCCTATAAAAGACCAAATGGTTGTAAAGCTTATTACAATGAGAGAAGCCGGGACCATTTGCACACATACGAAACACACTGATATAAATAAAAAAATACTGTGTAAAATAACTAGTGAAAAAGGTAACATTTCCTTCTGTGGATGGGAATGTGCTTTGTGAACAATTATAGCACCTTTGAATTGCTTGGTTTCAACGCAATCACAGAAACTGTGAGTAGTTTAAACCCCTATACCACCAAACACCAGAATGGAATGTAATCTCGAATAAGACAGAAGCTGTAAATGTGGAGGGGAATGGATTTCCAATAAATTGTATCGAGAAGTAATTCCAGAAGCTGATTGTCTTTTAGAAGCCTTTGTCACAGTGGTCAGGTTCCTACATTAAAATAGTTCATTGCAGAGACTGGGCGCGAACCCCAATCCCAGAGCCAAACTCTCAGAAAGCCGCTTGCGAGCCATATGCTCTGCTCCACTGAAAGCGGCACCAGTCCATGCTAGCTGAAGACCTGGATCTGATTTTTATGGCCTGTTCCTTCGAAAGTTGATGGCAAAATTACGGTGGAGCTTGGTGGGAGCAGGTGAGGGCTCTTCTCTCTAGTTTATTCCTATTACCCTGGTTGCTATCAATTCTTTACGGTAAGTGCAAATTAGATACTCTGGAGAGAAGCATTCTCCGCCTCCCAGGAGTACCAGATTGCTGGTGAACATGAGGGTGCATGAATTGCAAAGATTTTTGGTTGTGCAATGTGCTGCTGCTGCTTCTGGTTAGCTCAAGGCAAGGAAAATGTGTTACTACTACCAGAACCGATCCAAGTCAAAAACACATTGGACCTCAAAGAAACATTAAGAATTTCAAAAAAGCCTTAGGGAAAAAAAGGAAAAGAACACACTATGGTATTGCACAGTATGCATGTAAGATAAAGCACTAAACATTTCAATTAAAATATATTTCTAAATGAGCACGCATTCAAAATAAACCCACTCTCTAAGTTACATAGACATGGCAAGATGCATTATATGCCCTGGCTAAAATGAACCTTAGTATCCTGCCTAAGATGGAAAATGTGGTTGGAGTGGTTTGCTTAGTCATGAATATCATTAATGTCAGCATGTGAGGCTGTGTTCACCTTTAAAACATAATTAAACTGGGACTGCACAACAGTGTGGTCCAACCCTTTTGTAAGTAGAGAGGAATGAAACCCCAGCTGAGAGAGAAAGTCCATTTGGTATAATCCTACTGTCACCCAAATTAAAGATACAGTACCACGTAAGAGAGAGATGTAGCTAAATAAAGCAAGAAGTGTGGGGAGAAAAAAATTACATAGCTCATACAGAAATCTGGAAAAGTCAATAATTAAAATGGTTGCAACCCAAACCTTTTGACAATTGACTTGGCAGGATTCATTGCAAACAACTTCCATTAAATTTCCTTTCATCTTGCCAGTAATTTGTTTTAAACAATTTAAAATTCAAAATCCTAGTCAGTATGAATGACTTGAACAGAGCACTCGTCAAGCTAATGCAATAGCTTTGAATTCAGGAAGACAAACTTGGAGGAAGAAAAATTTCTCTTTCAATTCAGTGTGAAGGCTCCAAAACGTCAGGGAAGTGAAAATGGCCCCATTGTACTCCCTCTTCCCCAAATTCAACCCCATAGCTACAAGACCAGCGAAACCAAATTTTGGTGTTTCCCTTTTTAAAGATTGCTTTGGTTTAGTTTATTTCCTGAAACTGCCATGAGGACACTTTTTGAATGTGGCAAGCAACTATAGTTAGCACCAACCTGCCCAGCGGACGCGTTTAGACTGAACTGGGATTTCTCCTCAGTCTTCAGGGCCTGACTTTCCAACACCTACTGGTAGGCGTAAGGGGTTATCTCCTGGAAGCCACCAGCTATGTCGTGTGATTCCATGTGATCACGACCAATTTGGTCCCGATTCAACAAAGAGGTAATCAAGTACTTCCCAATTCCTACACGGTAATCAGCCTGTAAATGGACAAACCTCTTTTTGTTGTGCATTTAATTTCTTAAATGGAAAGATTATTCTCCAAGAATGTATCAGTGGCTGCACCGTGCTTAGCTGTCCACCAACAGAGCTATTGCCCTCACAGTAGCGAGTGGAGGGACATGGGCTGCTGTTCAGCACTTCAGTCACTCGCTAGATGTTGAAAAGCTGAGCTGTTTGTATTTGTGACTGGTTTTAGGCTGAGAGCTGGTTGCCAGCCTTCTTTAAGACACTGATTTAATTCAGCATCATTTATATACTTACTGTCATTAGAGTTAGCACTGGATTTAGAGTTAGTGCTGGATTTGAAAGTAAGAGGCATTCAAGAGACTTTATCTCATTCTCCCAGAAGGGTTATGAATACAGGATGGCTGCTTCAGGTCAGTAACCTGCTTGACTTGGGCAGTTTTACTTGTTTTCTTGTCTTCTGACTATATCACACTCCAGCTGTAATTCAGAGTACAGGCAGGCAAAGGAACGCTGGAGCCCGAAGCATCAGCTCTTGGCAAAACTCTGCATTCACTTCAAATGTTGGAGTCTTAAAGAAAGAGAGCACCTGATAGTACCTTGCCTTCAACTCCCCAGACTGTTGTAACACTTTGGGCTTGTTTCTTTGAAATGTCCAAAGGAAAACTTGAGCGTACGGAAGTGCAACCTGAACTACGTGGGTTGACTGCTGAATGAGCTCCACCACTGGCATTAGCCAAGCAGCGCGAGGTTTCAAAAGCCGGGCAAGTAAATGCATTTACTGCAGCCTCCAAGCCAGCTGAACCAAGGCTGTTTGTTATTTAGCTGTAGGGCAGTAAAAAGCTTCTGTATGAGGACAAGTTTCTGGTGCTTGCTCAGCATCAACTTACACCATTTTACCTGTTTTGGGACGGATGGTTGGATTTCTAAAGAACAGGGCCAAATGAAGACATATAGTGAATTCAGTCACGATTCAGTGAATCGTGAAGCAGCCTGTAACCTGTTCATTTCTGAAAATATAATGCTCTTCAGATGAAATATTTGGATGTTCTGATGTCTACCATGTTTACAACGTATATGGAAAGTTAATTTAATGTGTGGCTAATGTTGGGTTGGCAGAGCTCCTTCATTTTAAGCCTCATTTCCAGTGTACCACGTTTCTGGTTTTGCCTTAAGAAGATCACTTAGAGTGATAAGGGTGGCTGAATACATGGACCATACTGTTGGTCTTTGCAACAGCTTTCGACAGAAATACTGTAGCAGTACAGTTTGCCTTTTTCAGATAGCTGTATCTTGCACTAGGAATCAGATAGAATGTCACTATTTACCTGACTTATGCCATAAAATGACAAACACAAACTCAATTTGCTTACTTTCATCCTGGGCTGAATTTGAAAGCTGTCAGAATGGGGGCGGGGTGGGTGGGAGGTGTGTTTGGGAATTAAAAAAAAAATTAAAAAATAGTACCATAGGTTCTGTTGATTAGTCTCACCCTTTCTAACAAAAATCACTGTCTACATGAATGACATGAACTTGTCCAATTTGGCTTGCACAGCAGGTGTAGTGATTCTTTTGTCACTGAAGGGCAGGTTCAACTTCTTAACCCTGGAAGCTGGGACTTCCCCCAAAATAACAAGTTATTGCAAAAAGTAAAATTACTTTGTATTTAACTCCCAGTCCCAGCTCTTGACAACGCTCTAATTCCTTAGGCTGTGGCTTGCTACTACATTGTCTCCACATTCAAATGGCAAGGATTTACTCACAAGATAAAAACAAAACAGTGTGAAAATTTTTCGTTATTGATGTAGGATTAAGAAACTATTGTAAAATATCCTTTTCTGTGAACAGTTATTGCTACTACTTAAACTAATTATCTCTGGATGTATGCACGGGCTGAACACAATATGGGAAAATTCTTGCACAATTCCATCATATCTCATACAAATTGCTCTATATTTTCACAAAAACAGCCTAATCTCTCTGAAGATAGATAGAAAGTCAATGTTGCCATGAACATTTGCATCAAAAGTCCTTGCATAGCCAACCATAACAGAAATAATGCCACTCACATGCAATTAGCAACATGAAAAGCCAAGATTTTGATGCTAAAGTCCAAAGAGTAACCTAAATTTTCAGAGTAACATTTTTCGATGTTCTTTGAATTTTCCAATTTGTTCTTTGCTTAAAAGAAATCCTTGCAGGTCATGCTTTAATGGCCTACAGAAATGGTATCTTCACCCGGAAGTCAGCATGACACCACCACATGAAATAAAAGCAGATGCCACCAACTATACCAATGGACAAGACTAGGGCTTGGCTTTGAGTCTAGATGGGATTGATTGTCTCAGCCGGTTAAGCAGTGCTTTAACTGAGTAACTTTCAAGGGCAGTGAGGAAACAAGGGGAGGATTAAACTTTTGAGACACAGAGTCAGGAGGTATCATTTCTGTAGACAGCTTCTGAGGACACCTGCCATCTGGTATTCCAAAGGCAAAACAACAAAATCAAGAAAAATGTTTGTAAGACCCTCTCTGAGCTATGGATAAGACATTCCCCGCAATAAGGGCATAGTATTGGCCAGGTAAGAAAACCCAGTTGCCAACACTGCAGCCTCTTACCCACTTCATTTGCACTCTGCAATTAAGCACTGGGATACTGTATCTTTAACTGGGGAACAGGCACAGAGAACACACAGATGCTCCTACTTCATCCGATTGCTTCTCCTTTTGGCTTCACTGTCATCCAGCAGTGAAGAGAGGATCTGGTAGGCCTGCGGCTGCTGGGGTCCTCCACGTTTGATCTTGATGCTGGTTCGCAGAGGGGAGCCCGGGATCACATCTTGTCCAGAGCCTGGCTCAATGGAAGATAAAGAGTCTGTAAGGAAAGAAAGTCACGGGAGAGCTCTATTTAAAAGGGGAGGCTAAGGAAAGAGTAAATGGGCCCTTCTGAATGATACCTCTTCGGGAAGAAGTGTTGTCCTTCCTGTTGTCTTTCCATCCAGCAAGCAATTGTGGAGCAACGTGTTTGCTGCCATCACACTACTCCTATATTAGGTCTTTTCCCTCGGCTCTGTCTAAACTCTTTGGGTAAGTACTCGTACTGCACGTGGCCCAGCAGGTCCTGTTCTCTTTTGTAATTCCATTTATAAAGCGCTGTTCTTTTATTGATTATGATTTTGCTTGGGCTATAGCTGCTACTCGGCATTGCCCACAGACTCCTGTTATTGAAGGATGAGGCCAAGTGGTCACTGGGAAGTGATGCTCCTGGGGGTTTAAGTACCATTTCACTCCTTGTAAAGGAGGACATTTTGAAAAGATTGAACGAAAGGCTCGATCCACCCTAGGCTACAGCCAAATTAGCAATAAAGCTGGGAATAAATATTAGCTGTCCGTTCTCCCAGCATGCCTCATGGTAACACATACCTTCTCTTCCTACAGCGTCCTGCCCTACAAAGCTAAATATACATTTGACTACGGCCACTCTTCCATATTCCCAGTAGTCAGCAACAGATGCTGATAACTTGATGCTGCCTCATCATTTGCAATGCCCCAGCTTCTTCCTTTTGCCTTCAGAGATGGACGTTTGCTTGTTTCCCTGCCAAGAGCCCAACCTCACAAGCCAGACACCCAGCCTTGGTTTGATCCCACGAGGCAGCGTTTCTGTTTCAAGTGAGTGTTTGGCTGCCGGAGGATTTGTGCTGTGTTCGCTGGAAGTAAACGCTGCTAAACAATTTGGGCTTTCGTGTGTCCTGCTGGGCTGCTCTCTGCAGTTTGCTAGGCCAGATAATCTCAAACTGGCCTCCCACTGCAGAGAATAGGTTTGTTTGCTGGTATGTTTTGCCTTGTTGCTTGGGTGGCTGTGGTTTTGGAAACCACACTGATTGTGAAGTTTCTTGGGAAAACGAGAGCATGCGATTGGCATTTCTGCGTGGGTCTTTAAAGCTGGGCTGAGTCGGGCTGCCCAGGAACCTGTGGTAAAATCCTTAACACCTACGGTGGGAACACGACCAGATAGTTGGTGCTGGGTGATTTAAACCTGTGTGGTGCCTTTCAGTGCAGGGAGGTCTGTGCTCAAGGATATTCCGTTTTATTTTATGTCTTTTTCTGTTGTGTGGTTGTTTTTTTTTTAACCATATACACATAAAGGGATGAACATAATCGCACAAGGAAAACACGCCTTACTTTCCAAGTTCTCTTTCTAAACAGTATTTTTCTAGGGCCTAAAATATGTCTTAAGTTAAAGAATGGAACTATCTCAAAAGCACAGAGTAAAAATAAAATTATCTATACTGTTATTGGATAAAAAAGAACTATTTATATAAAGTCATATAATATAGGTGTTTAAATATGGCCTTAACTACACTGTACAATTAAACCCCATCCATTTTTGCTGATGCAGTTACACTAGTATAGAAGTATACATGGATATAAATAACTCGCCTCTATCCCAGGCAATAGCAGAAAATACATTTATGTCAGTAAAAATGGTTTGCCAAAATGACCGTTTCAAAATAACAGCAGCACATGCCTTGTTGCTGCTGTATTGCCAAACAGACCATGTATAAAATAGATAAACTAGGCAGCAAACTAGGGGCAAAGTTGCATGAATCCCCCAGTCCAAGCCCCAGTGTCTATACACTGCCTATACGGTGCCTAAGCTTCCTGAAGAGCTGACACTTTGCTTTATACTAGTATAAGTGAAGGTACAAAGTAAAAGGTAACGGAGGGCCAGGCCCTGGGTCCTGTAAAGACACTGCACTGTGCTATGGACTGGGTTTCCCTTCCCCTCTTGCCCGGAGAACATACCGGCTGGGCATGGATTGCTGCCTAGGTAATCTAGTGGGTGTCTTCCCGGTATCTCCACCATCTCAAAGCAAAGAAGCATAAAAACATCTCTTCCTGCCCTTGGTGTATAAAATCCAATGAAAATATGAAGCAAACTAGGATGAATGCAGAGGTAAGGTCAGGGTGACTGTGGTTAAATCATGGGTTCGTGATTCATGATTTCCCGAAAAGCTTAAGCTGTTGCTGCCTATTGCTTCTGGAAATAGTACTTTGGGCCTCTAAAAAACACATGTCCATTGAACAGAAGAGCAGTGCTGAGACCCAAGCCAGTTCAGCCATATAACGGAGCACCACACACACACTGTTCCGGCTTTGAAGTGCTGAGCAGCATTTTCATTTTAGCACTGTGCTGGCTCCAGAAGGAGCTTGTGGGCTGTCGAAGCACGCTGCCTTACTGCATAGTAATAGACGCACTTTAAGTCACTTGCTTAGGAACTGCTGGACATTTTAACTATTTAGCATTTTCATAGGCTAAATCAATATCCAAAGGCCACTTCATAATAAAAGTGGATGTCAATCTAAAGGAAGGTGTGAGCAGCTTGCTTTACAAGTGAGGCCAGGAATGAGGTGCCATATGTCAAGGAGAAAATAAGAAAGAAAAGTGCTATGGGAGTTGATTTAAAAAAATCGTCATCTCGGAGCCAAGGAACAGGCTTGCTTCTTACAGGCTGGGATCATAGATCTAAACAACATTTTGCCTCTACTGTGTTTCCGAAAGGGGAGAAATTGGCACAGCAACTTTTGGCAGCTGTAAGAGTATTGATCCTCAAGTACCCCAAAGGGAGAAGTCTGATCTGTGACGATTGCACAAGCCCATACTCTGGTTAAGGGAAGAAAACACTCATTAAGGGATGATGCCACACACTGTACCAGTGACGGCAAATAGCCTCAACAGAAAACTTAAATCTATCTGAACAAAGAACACATGACACTTTCTTTAAATCTGATTGTGAAAATAGGTTTTATGTAAGTTATAATCACAAGACGTTCAGGGATCACTGGTTTTCAGGGTAACGTGTAGCACTGTTTGGGCTTTCTCTGTAAAATATAGTGCTACACAAGGCAAGGGCCTCAGTGGTGTTAAAGTCACTTGGAAGATACTATTAACAGGATTAAATGATCTGGCCTAAAGACTTGAACAAGCAGCTCCCTGGGAAGCTGGTAGATGATCTGTGCCACATGGCTTGAGCTGCTGCTCGTGACTTGGCTTTCTGAATTGTAATAAAAATTATTGTGGGGGTCATTTCACCTGCTACTGTAAAGCCAGAGTAACTATAGTGCAGTTGGTGGAAGCTCTAGATCCTCAACAGTTCTAAGCATCCTTTAAGTAACGTTGGGTACCTAGTTTTGAAAACACGGCTTAAATAGATACTAGACAGAGAGTTTAGGAGGCTGGGAGGATGTTTAACCATCAAGCAGCTGCCTGAACAGAGCCCCCAGTTGCCTAGAAAAGAAAACCTTAGCGACGCTTACCATGAATTCCTATCATGTGCTCAAGAATTAATACCCTCTCAGCTAAAATCTTCAGAGCTTCTCGAAGTTGTTGAACACCTTCCCCCTGCAAGAAGGAAAAGAAAACTAACATTGGTATATATTGCAGAATAGGCTTCTTGCTCATAATGTTGCCTCCATAATGCCAAACTAAGCAGTGTGAATGTTTAAAAAAGAAAAGATGTAAAAGGGGAGATAAGCAGCAAGAGTAAAGTAGGAATGCAGGAGAAATCCATATTTAAAGAAAAACTCCTCAGTTATACCCCATGTTTGCAGAGCCTCTGACCCAAAACCAAGCCTTTCAGTTTGGTTCCTGCTTCTGCAGTGGGCCAAACCCAGGGTGTATATTCCTGTCAAACCTTTATAATGGGAAGCTTATGTTAACAACTATGCTGAACTACCTGGAGAACAGGTTTTGCTCTCATCTGACATGTACTCTGAACATCAGTGAGTTACCTGGCTTTTCTCTTTGTTGGTACACCAGGAAACGGGGACGTGTAGCTAGCACCATCTTGTTGCTCCCTTAGAAACTGGAACAGGGGCATGCAAGCCCATCCTGACGGGCTTCACGCTGCCTGTCAGAGAGCTCCTAGCTGGGCCTCGTGCTGCCTGAAGCCTGGCCACATACTTTCACGTACACTCAAGCTGTAGTTTGTTGCCCCCTCATTGCCTTAGATATGGGCTTGAAGGGACAGATGGACATTGGGAAGTACTTTAGGGTGGGAGAGCTGAGATGTGAGAACTCCAGCTCTCTCTCTGCACATGCAGTTTGATCTCTTCTGGGAGTCTGTCCCTGAGCTTGTGGGAGGGACGGGGGGGAGTAATTCCCTACCTTGTAGAAGTTCTGTGTGGCAGAACACCCACTGGGGACTGAGGAGGTGTTCAGAGAGCATGGTGAGAAGGGCAGCTGACAACGTGGCCAAGGAAACCTCAAAGACCAGGATATCTAGCATGTATTAAGATCAAACCCAAGGTTCAAATCATCTCTCGCCCTGCACTTTTAACTGTGGACAGGACCCTTGCCCTCCACAAAGCAGCCTGCCAAAGGGAATATGGTTGAAGCACAGTAAAGAGACAAAAAGGAAAGTAAAACAACAGTGGAAATACATGCTTACATCAGCACCCTTGTCACCTTCCTCACCCTTCTTGCCTGGTTCACCCTAAAACAGACAAGAAACAGAAATTTGTTTTCATGTGACTGAGGACTCTGTCCAGGATCACTTGCATCCCTTCCCTCCCCTCCAAAAGAACAAATTAAAGGCAGAAGCATTTCACCAGCAGAAAACAAACTGACTCTCTGGCACTTCACACCAAGGGCCAAAGTGCTCTCGTGAGCTCTGTCCTGGCTCCCACCAGCTTCCCAGGAGGTCATCACCATTTCTAACACTGATGAACTTTGCCAGGAGTGGCCAAGGTGCAGGAAGGGCTGGCTGCCATGAACTGGGCCCACAACAGGACTACATACATCTCATGAAGATCTCAATGAGCAATGCTTTTATCTCACACTGAGATAAAGATACTGTTCCCCTCCCCCAAACATGCACATCTTCATCTTTGATTTAGAACACAAAAAAATCCTCCATTCTGCTTTCATTAATTAGTCACATCACTTTCTGCCTCTGAAGATGCTCATTAAGCTTTTCTTGAACAAAGTTCCCTATGTGCTGTGAACATTGGTCTGATGTTCCCCTCTAACCAAGAAGTTCATGCATTTCTCGATGAACAGATGACATGGAGAGATTAAACCACAAGCATAAAACAAGGGAAAGGCCTAACAAACTGGTGAATAAAATAGGGTGGAAATGCCTGGGCTCCTCCAACTTGCTGGACATCCCTGAGATACTTGCAAGGCAGGGGTGGGTATGGGAGGCAGGACTGAAGAAAAGGTTGTGTGAATGGTACGAAACGATGAGATGGAATTAAGGAAGAGAGAAGAGAACCCTCCCACAGGATCTAGACCCTCTCTGGATGCTGCCAGCCAAAAAAAAACCCAACTTGCTCCACTATCTCGCTTTTAGCCAACCTTCATCTCCACCGGGTTGTTTGCACCCTAGCCACATGTGCCAGTGCAGACATCACCTGTGTGCATCTGTTCAGGTAATGCCAAGAAGTCATTTGGCGACATCTCTTAATGTCATTAAAGGCTTTCCAGCTCAGCTTGGCAGACCAAGGTGCAAGAGGGAGTTGAGAGCAGCTGAGGTACTTTGGGTTGTTTAACAGTGGGCTCAGCTAGTGCCAGGAACCTCACGGGGCAGGGAGAGGGCTTCTGTCTGCCAAGGTCTGGCTAGAGGGGATCTGCAAGCAAAGCACATCTCTGCTGGCATGACGCCTTCCTGATCACGGCGTTTCAGCACTATGCTTAACATGCGGGAAGACTATGTTTCATTTGCAGAGGAATACGTTAAGGTGAGGTTGCCTATTGAACAAATGTCTAAGCTGGAGACAGTTGACCTAAGCATTGCATCTGAGAGAGCTGGCTGAACCAGCCGCAGTCCAGCTAGGTGGTATGTATGGTGCCAGGCAGGCACCAAACCCATCTGAGTCTTGCACACACCCGCAAGTACATCACTTACAGGAAATCCCTTAATGCCCCTCTCTCCAGTCAGACCTGCTTGCCCCTGTTGGAAATAAAGTAAGTGTCATTAGGAGATATGCTTCCATTTGACAAGAACATAGTGTAATTTTTACTAGTGGAATTAAGATGGCTTAATGAAAAACCTTACACTTGGGATAATAAGAAAAAAAAGTCCTTTCCCTTGACATTATCACTTAGAGACAGCAAAAGCGGGTCATGGTTTTCTGTCAAGTATCAGCTCCAAATCCCATCACACTTTGGAGAAGTTTGGTTCAATACAGAGCTACTCAGCTCAGTACCCTCTCAGTAAGACGATTAGCAATTTTTTGAACTTTACAGCAGTCAGTTACATTATACCAGGGAGGAATTTGGCTGGAGATTGTTTCTTACAAAGATACTGCATTCTTCTCTCTCGTAAAGCTGATGGGCTGATGCTGCCCCAGACAGCAAACAGAGCCCAGGACTCCCACAGAGCACTGATTTAATCTGCCTCCTGCTCCACACACACATCCCTGTGTTAACCCCAACAGCTACTGATCAAAACACACATACAATATTTTGGTTGGTTTGTTTCTTTTTCCTGCTGTGCTAATTTTCACATTGTTCTCAGTGGGGTTTTTTGGGTTGTTTTTTTGTTGTTGTTTTAAACAGAAACATTTTGAAATGGTATGTGTTGGTTTGGGGCAGAATGAAATGCCATCAAACTGAGCATCTTTTCCCCCCCCGTTTTCCTCTGCAGCGTTCGTTTCCCACCCTGGAGCACGCTGGGGCAGGGCAGAATCCCTGACCAGAAGAACAGTTATAGATTATTTCATGAAAAAGCAGGAACTGGGGAAGAAGCAGCGAAATTTAAAAGCATCTTTAGAAATCCATTGATGAAACAGCCACATACTTAACCTGGCTCTTCTCCCCTAGACATACACAGAAACAAACCCATCCTTTTTTCCCCCAAAAAACTACCTAGCTGGCGGCAGCTTTTTGTAGTATTTGCCAGAAAGGGAGAACTGCTTTGTTATTGTGTCCATCAAACTGCTGCTTTGTATAAAAAACCAGTGGGCCTTGGGCATCTGAAAAACATTACGATGGAGAGCTGCGCAGTGCTCGGTGAGCAGCTAGCCAGCACTAGACAAAGGCCCGTATCGACACGAAGAGCGCTAGGAGGAAGGCCCAATTTGTGCTCTGAGCATCTTCAAAGGGAAATACTTGGATTCTGCACTGGAGGGAGTGAGGCCTGTGAAAAAAGCACAGGCAAGCGGCAAATCACAAGAGGAGACATAACAATGCACTCAAAATACATAAGCAGACTGTTCCCTATGTCCAGGGGGAACAGGAAAGGATGTTATCAGCTTAAAAGGGATCAAAGGATATTTAGGCTGGATGTTAGAAATATCTTTTATCCCAGGCCCTCACTAGCTGTACCTCCAAAGACTGCCTTGAGATGATGTGCTGTATCCCTCACTGGCACTGTTTAAGAATAAGATGAACAGAGGCTGATCGTGAGCAGCACACATATAGATGTGCCATCCAGGGGATGCGCTCAGACTGCTTCAGGTCTCTTCTACATCTGTTCTTTCTGAGATTAAGCGGGAAGAATGTATAATAACATTTTCTCCAATCTCAATAGATACTGTAAACCCTCCTCTGCTTTTCTTTGCAGCTGCACAGCTCCTCCGCTCTGTGTAAAGCTAGCTCTAATTTGTATCCACCAAACCCAAAATTGCAGCATGTAGTTGTCAAAACCAGCATTCAAATCCACACTCACAAAAGACAAAAAGCACACAGAACATCCTACAGAAATTCTGCCAGAAAAAGCAATCGGCTTCACTTTCCACACCAACAGAGGAAGGACAGGAAATAGAATTTATTTTTTCTATTTAGCAAGACATTCTGATATTTGAAAATCTCATTTCTCCCAAACCTAGAAGGAGAGTTACAATTCTAAATATCTAGCAAGGAAGGAACAAAATCAAAGTCTAAAGGATTTGTCTGTACTGAATGGACACAGTGCAACAAAGCTTTTGTTTCAAAATAGTCTTAGCAATATAGTCAACCACAAATTAAAGCAAAAGGTTAAATGAATCATTGAGGAAGAGCTCTTATCAGTTTCCTGGATGGAAGCTTGACACTTTGCCATATACCATGCCTTTTTTTTTTTTTTTTTTAAAACTGAAAATTAACATTTAACGGTGATGAGCTGTAGGCGGTAACCTGTGCTGAAATCTCATCAGTTAAGGTTTTGCTCTCTCTGAGAATCTTAAATTCTAATCCCAGAAATATTTCAGTCTATAATCTATTAGTAAAGCCAATACATGCCCAAAGTGGCTGATCTGCACAAGGAAACTGTTATTAAAAAATTACTAACAGTCATTTTAAATGGTCTCTGTCTTTCAGGGAGCTGCAAGTGATTTCTTACGTAAGAACAGGGACCAAGCACCCAAAACAATTTGCAAAGATACTAAAATAAAACGGAGCTTTTTAAAAGCGTATGTGCTCCATCCTCAGATAGTCACTGCTCCTTGATGCGAAGTGCCTCAGGAGGGAACAAAACAAGCCACCTGGACTTGCTCTCCTTGCACACTGTCTGGACAGAGGAACGTAGTTTAAGTCTGTTGCTGGTTATTCTCATGAATTTGGGAAGTCATCAAATTGGAGTTAACCAATTTGCATTTGTCTTTCTTAGCTCTTTCAGACATCCCTCTGTCTTTTGGATTGGAAGAGTGAGCAGAAATGAAGAAGAGGAGATGCTGTCATATGGGGGAAGCACGTCATCTACAGCCACCCATTTACAAGTGGTGACCTCCACATCCACCTCCATCTATGCTTCGGTGAAAGTGGCACTTGGAAGAAAAGGGAACTTGTTTCCTACAGCTGTGGCCCAAGGCTGTGTCCTTGCAGCCACCATTGCAGATGTCCATCATTTTAGAGGTACCAACCAGTATTTTTCTCCTTATCTTTCTTCCTTTTTTTGACTCTGCTCCACACTAGGTTCTTAGTCATAGTCCATCTGTGCCCACTTCTACATTTTACAGATCTAATTACTGAATGATCCTCCACCATGTACTACATTCTCAAATAATTTTGTGCTCCTAGTGTCTCTCAAAGACCATGACCTTTTGGAGAGTAAGCTGAACAGAAGGCCCAAATGCCACTTTGAAACCCTTCCTGGTCCTTGAATGCTGGACTGGGAATCTGACACATTTATATCCTTGTTAGATTTTTCTCTGGTATTTCCTAAACTTCACCAGTTTGGAAATAACATTCAAACAGCCCTTCTATCTATGTTTAGTTATTAGCACTTGACAACCCATCAAGGACTGAGGTATAGCACATAAACATATTAAGAACATCATTTCAATATTCTAAACATATTAAGAACATCATTTCAATATTCTAAACATATTAAGAACATCATTTGACCTAGGGAATGGCTTTGGTTCAGGAAAAGTCTGATGAGCTTTTACTGCCTTATTGCCACAGAAGAAAGAGTTCAGTTAGACCACCCAAAATACCCCACGCTAAAGAGTTTTGGTTGGCAGAAGAAAGTTGGTCTCCACAAGCCTTTATATACCATGTATTTGCTACCTGAATCTCTTTAAGGTAGCACCAGACTTTGCAAGGAATTCAACCCTTAATGTGTACAGTAAACCATCATCTTGGTTCTTGCAGAAGACCTAAAAACTCTACATGTAAAATTGTTCATGGCTGTAGTCCCACAGAATTTGAAAGACCTATGTTGTATATAATTTCTGAAGCATCACCACAGATGTTGCTGGGAATCTCTCTGTGTATGTAAAACCTTACTCTCTCTCCTCGGTCTCCTTTGGAGCCTTTTGGCCCAGGTTGTCCTGGAGAGCCTGGTAAGCCCTAGAAGAGATGCAGAACAAGAAGGAATTAATTTCTACTGTGCATCCTTTGTGTAGGTGTAGTGAATACATTTCCCAACGATCCTCAGATCCTGAAAACCTCATACACCCATTAAGCAATTGGGCTGGATTCTCTTTTACCCTCAAGCAACAACAATGGAAGCTCTGTTTGCAGATATCCTGAGGCCTATAGTTTCTGCATATCCCTCTCTTTGGGTCTTTTAATGCACTGCAGGCTACTGATGTAACATTTTTTAGGGGGTCAGTATGACAGGATAGTTCTTGTTCTCAGTTACCAAGAAGAAATTAATATACAGATAGTATGGTTAGCTTAAAAATCCCCACTACTTTCCCCCTCTTCATAATTGCCTCAGTGGGTGGCATAAGTAAGCATACATACCTGAAAATTAATTGGATTGTGCAGTGGAAATTATTTTGAAGCTATTCACTCACCCTAATAAACAATTTTCAAATTAAGCCCAATCTCTGCTAATAATTTTGCTCCCTGGGTTGAATAAATCTATAAAGCAGTCATCAACGGATAAGAAGGGCATAGTCTCCAGATTTCTACTAATTGAACTGCTTTGCAGAAATCAATCCAAATTCTTAACTTATCCACCCAGCGAAGCCACAGCTATAAACCAGACAGGGAGAGAACAATATTGTTGTTTATATTCAGTATGTCAGCTCCCCAACTCCCCACGACCATATGCAAGATGCTTTTTTCCACCTCAAGTGACTTGCACGTCGCCTTGGAAAATGCAGCAAGTGAGACTACTGCTCCACTCCAGACCGCTGGTGATTTAAGCCAAGCTGTTTAACAACAGCCCCCCAAAACCCCCACCTCTCAGAGCCAGAGAAATGGGCTTTCGAGGCATAGCTGCGAGGAGCCTCAACGTCTGGTTAAGTGGCCCAACAAGATTGGGCATTAGTGTTTTAAGGGTCTAAAGGAGGAGCACTCTCCTAGTTTCAGCTGGGAGGCAGCAATGCTCACCATTAACGTGTTGCTCCTTGCCTACAGTCGGCCCCACCAGCTCACCACCAAGCTGCAGAGTGACCTGGCCTCCAGCATAGCTACGTCTCCCCTGGGCCCACAAAAGATTCAGAAACTCAGGCCTGATTTAGGAGGTTAACTAGGGCTGCCAAACGAGGTAGGGCACCAACCAGACTTGGCCCCATGTCAAACATGCAGCACGAACAAAGCTTAAGTGTCCATAAGCACCCTTTGCTCTTGAGAGCTCTCAACAGTGACTTTCAGTGCGTGATTATATGGGGATACTCAAGAACACCGAATTCCACAAATCTGTTGTAAAAAAAAAAAAAAGATTTATAATGTGTGCTGCATGTGAAAAAGCCAGGCTCCACTACAGAACCTATTTATGAATTGTGAATTACCTTGTATTTAATCACGTTAAACTGCATCTGTCATTTTGCTGCCAAATTTCCCACTGTGTTCATATCTATCTGGAGTTTCTCATCGTTCTCCAGAGCATTCACTAATTGAAATGATTCTGCTACACTGCAAACTTTCACTAACCTTCTGTCCATTGCTTCTTCAAACTGATTAATAAATACGCAGTAAAAATCTCCTTTCTCTAATTTCTAGCAATTCCAAACCTCCTCTTATCAGGATCTAAGTTACATCCCTCTGCTAAGTCACTTAACGTTTCTCTCTCTCTGTACTCCTCAGTCACTTTTATCTCTTTAGTCATGTTAGATTCCTTTGAAATATTTGATGTTACTGGTTTACCTCCACATTAAGTAATACTCTTCCCAAAACTGGAGGCCCTTTGTATCAGCCAACCACAGTTTTGAGTAGTTTGGCAGTTCACTATTCATCATGACTTCACTTCTTTCCATTTAACCAGCTTTTTCCATCCATGTGAGCGTTTTGCCCTTCTCCAATCATAAATTCTTTTGAGTGAGTTTATCACACTCCATTATTACCTTCCCCCTCCACAATTTTTGTATCGATAAATAATCAAACTGATGGGAATTTGTGATATTTTTCTTGAATAGAAAGTGCTATTTCTCAAAAGCTAGGCTTAACAAATTCACTTTGGTGAATTGGTGAATTCCCATTGATGCATTTTTGTTCTTTTTATGTGTTCCATGGGAAACACAGTATTATTTTATCACTGTGTTAGTAAAGCCCATTGTCAAATCCTTTGCGTCAACTCAGGCCACAATGAAATGTTTTGACACAGCAACAGCAAGATGTGTTGTTACGATTAAGGGAAAATCTGGAAAGTGCAACCATTTCAACCTCTCAACGCAATTCAGAATGAAAAAAAGGTATTAAAATCATAGAATTTCATGAGGAACTTATGAACTACTTATGAACTACTCTGTCTCTTTTTGTGCAGTGAGAAGATGTTTTGCACCTCAGCCCCGACTCTGCCCCTCAGCCCCAAAGCACTAAAGCGCCTTACTTGTGATCCAGGGACTCCGACAGGTCCTGGTGGCCCTTTGGGTCCTGATGCGCCTGGTGGCCCTGGTGGGAATCATCATTTGAGACAATTTAAGGAGACTTAGAAGGAAGGACCCTAAATTCCAAATGCATGCACTTCCTTTCATTGTTCTACTTAGTCTCTCAATGGGTAAGAGCTGTTCATCAATCACAGGACTACAGCATAAGCACTTCATCACACGCTGGATTACTGGATACCCACATCCTGATATAATACATCCCTACGCCCTAGGGAAGATGTTAGAGCTCTGGGAAGAAAAAAAAGTGAAAATAGGCAGGAAGGATGTCAGTAACATGCTGCATTTCCATTGTTTAAAATGACAACTTTTGAGAAAACTTAAACTAGATCCGTGAAACAGCTACATCAGAGCAAGACAACTACAGTTGCTGTTTCTGAAAGTCTCGCAGGGGGCAAGGGAAGTCCACAAGCCTGCTACGTACGGTCTGTCTCTCTAGTGTTGTCAGAAAGTTGATGATGAACATGAAAGAGACGGGGTTTGGACATAGCCAGCATGAGAGGCTGACTGTGGCAAAGCAAAGCTCTCTCGTGTTCTTTGCTCACTCCAGTGGCAATAAATTCTTTTAAAGTTTGTACCACAGAAAAGCCTGCTTCCAGGACGAGTTAAACACTGTCTAAAGAGGTCAACTTGTTTTACACAGTCACTTAACAGATTCATTTCTTTTAGAAAAATAATTATATCTCAACAGTAGCTGTTAAATTATACCTGCAAATGGGAGACAGGATATTTGCTTAGTCTGAACTTAGCAATACTCCTCTCTGCTTTAGTTGTCACAACCCTTGAGATGAAACAATGTGGACATTATACACAAAGTACAGCTGAATCAGCCTCAATCATTAATGCACCATACAAACGCTTAAGTCAAAGAATAAAGGAATTGAAGGATAAATGAAAGGCCCTCCTAATGAAAGGAAAAGCCTTTTTTGCAACTAATGGGAGTTCACTCCTAAATATGCATCACACAGGGAAGTGCTGATGTTTGCAGGAATACTATCATTTAAGCCACCCATCAGCACAGAGAAAAAGAAGACTTGCCACTGAATTTTCATCCCAGATTCTGATTTCAGTTATACTGGTGAAAATCTGGAATAGCTCAAACCAGCTCCAAAGTCTGCAAAATCCGCATACACATCGCAGAGCAGCTGGCCAGATCCTGCTCAGTGGAGCTCTACAGTGACAGGACAGGATCACAGCAGTGGTGAGAACAACTGCTCTCGCAAAGGAATTCACTGGACAACCCATTCTAAAACACAGCCTTTAATTACTCCCTTCTCACAATGTGTCCTGCCAAAGGTAAACCAATCTGCCACTACCAACAGATCAGAAACCTGGTTACTTCTTGCCACCCTTCCCACTCCTGGACCCACTGCTCTACTGCCCTTCCAATGAGGACCACTCACTTTTCCTGTAGGCATCCCACAGACCACTCCAGTCTCCATCAGAAATTTCTTTTGCTCCATCAGAAATCTCTTTTGCTCGTCGTCCCCATCATTACAGGTTTGCAGCTCAACTGAGTTTATTACCTGGTGGCCCAACGGGCCCCGGGGCTCCCCGTGGTCCTGGCAGGCCAGCCATGATGGTGTCTATGACGGTGGAGGCCAGCTGGGGTTCTCCATCTGTATTAAAGAGCAGAGCAGTTAGTGTCCCTGCAGCAAGAGCTGCCCAGTCCCAGCAGGCAGGACTCTCCAAAATCCTTTGGCGCCCGTTGCTGGCCAAGGGCAGGCAGTGCTTCGGGATGCAAAATTTGGGCTCTTGGAGCAATTGCCCTTTGCTCTCTAAGGGCACAGGCTGCATCCCCCAGACCTGCATCCCACCTCTGATAACCCCAGAAAAGTTGTCTTTTCTGTCAAAAAACTGGTGTTCCTGCACACCTACATAATCCTACCTTTGAATGCCAAAGCAAATTAAGAATACCTCTGCACTGTACAGCAATAACTGACTGAAGATTTTCCATCTCCAGGACACATCTGGCTTCTGGCTACCTGAGAAATCAAACATGGATCTGGAGCTCCCTCCTGTCTGGCATCTGTGAACTGCTGAGCCCATTTAGCATATCCCCACCAACCCAGCAAGCTCACCCCGCCATCGAGGTGCTGGTGGGAGATATCCTGAGGTCTGAGGATGCAGGAAAGCCTGGAGAGAGGGTGTGCTCTGCCCCCTCCACATACTCAGGAAACTCACCTGCCATTTAGGATTATTTTAGGTGTTCAACTGGCCAGTTTAGGCAGGTCCACTGATTTCTGGGAAACGGATGGAAATGGGAGTGGAGCAGGGAGGGGAAAGGCAAAAAAAGTGCTTTTGCACATTGTTCTCAGTCCTCTCCTGTTAAGAATAAAAATCAGCAGCCTGTAGCTGCCCCCATCTTCCCTCATACTTGAACCAATAGGCTTACCACTTCAGCTGGTGACTGAATAGAAAAAACAGAACTACATATAAAAAAAAAGCAACCCTTATTATTTTTTCCAATTCCAAAACCATATTCAACAACCCTATTCCCTATGGACCTGTAGCATACTAGTAGTCTGGGGGGGTACTTGTATGGCAGAATCTTTCATATAAGCATCCCACAATGCTATTTGACAGTTGTGAAAACCTAGGGCAAAAAATTCCACGACTGACCAAGACACCAAGGTCACAAAGCAAGGAAGGGAACCCCCATGTCCTGATGCTGCTAAGATTTGCAATCCCCTGTCCTGACCAGTGCTATAGGACTAACCGCATATTCCTGTTGCATTTAACCTGTATGAAGATGTTGGCTCCTGGTCACTGGGATAGTAAAACCTCTGAAAAGTCCACATTTTCCATAGCTGGAGGCCCCCATGCAGGAATAATGTCCATCTCCTCCTGCCCATGACCTCAAACTTACTCATGTTTCCTTTCACCCATCCCTTTAACTCATCACAGTAGAATTCAGGGGAACCCTTTGCAGGTGTAAAAGACTGCAAATGTCTCACTGCTATGTTGATGTAAATACCAAGTGACACCAGGAAGATCAGAAGGGTGTTTGTTTACTCTGCAGAGTCCAGCCCAAAGGACATAAGGTGAAATCTCCAGAAATGTTAGCAGACACATGAAGCTTTTTCAACTTCTGGAGCGTTGGCAATGATAGAGAGGACTTTCAAGCAAGTTGTTTGAAAGCAGTTCCTAGGGAAAACTGTGAAATCTCTTTAACTGCCAAGGATGACAGTATATCTTTGCAATGCCTTCCTGGCAGCAGAACAGCACAACATCTAACCCAGATCCCTCCGAGAACCAAATTTCGTGCCTAAAGCCTGAATGCAAAGGTATTTCTTTGACTATTGTTTCTAACCCCATCCATCTTCACTTCTTCACTGAAACAAAACAACTGAGACTGTTTTCATGTTCAAAGGAAAGGTACCCAAGTGAAGTGTGTAATCCAATTAATTTGAGTTTTATTTGACCATGTCAAAATCCATCACGGCTTGGGAGTAAGATGAAATCGGGAAATGAGCATCGAACAGCAGTGAAGGCATTAACAATTGCAGAGCTTTTTTCTTGAACAAGTGGTCAACAAAATCAAATGTACATCCACTGAGAGGGGGAGAGGATGGGCTGCAAACAACCGGGATTTAATTACTGCCGGAGATAAGCCAGAGATAAAGATTTGGGTTACAAAACATTCCAGCTAAACGGTACATTATTATGATGACAGAGTTACTCCCACAAATCCACCTATCCTGACATTTGACTCAAAGTAATCTATGAAAGGTGATTCCATAATTGTGACACAGCAGAGAGCTCTGCCCGACAGCCCTTGAGCTCAGTAGCTCCTGATTTGGCCTCTGCAGCACAGGAGTATGGACATGCAGGAAATCTAGAGTGGCTCCTTCCTCAGCTGCCTGGCCAGGCAAAACTCACTCAGATCAAGGTTTCTTTCCAGGATGAGCTCTGAATGAAACATACTGTGAATGAAATGGGATTGAAGTGTGTTAAAACACAGCCCTCACTTTTTTAAGGGACTCTCTCTGTATTCCCATAAAGCAGCAGGAAGAACTCATACCTCCTTATAAACTCCCTTCTCCTTACAAACAGGGGGACATTCTGGGGCTCACTGCAGCTAAAGGTTGTTACTGCAGCCACAAAATAGCTCCAGCACAAATGGTAGCAGGAATCTTCCCTTCTCAGCCATCTCCCGCACTGACCCAGGCTCTGCTCGGCCAGTGCTTCTGGATATACCAAAGCGGAAGGCAGACGACTGTCTGCCTCATTTGAGAAGACCTTGATACACAAGTTGCTCCAGGAGCTTTCCAACTCCTAACCAAGCCAAGAGGAAGGGCACAACCAGTCTGACCTGGGCAGATACGAGCACCTACGTTCTCTGGAAGAGAGCACAAACATCCTGCAAAGGGGAAACCTGAAACAGCACAGCAATGCCCTGAACGAGGCAGTGAAACTGGCCCAGCCAGAGTGGCAAGGCATCTCGGAGGCACAGGCTTTGAAAGCAATGGGTATGGTTTTCTAAATCAAATGCCGTTCCCTTCCTTCTCTCCTTCCCCTTCGCTTCCTCTGCTTTCTTCTCCCTTCCTCAG
This sequence comes from Fulmarus glacialis, assembly GCF_000690835.1. Lineage (NCBI taxonomy): Eukaryota > Metazoa > Chordata > Aves > Procellariiformes > Procellariidae > Fulmarus > Fulmarus glacialis. The sequence continues at coordinate 50,448 of NW_009208984.1, forward strand.
GAAGGGCTACGCAAGGCAGCAGGCACTGGGATGTCACTTGGCAAATCTCTGTTCTACGCTCTTTTTCACCAATGACATGCTGGGCACACAGGCAGGCCTGCTGTGCCTCGGTTTCCCCTTGCTCTCCCTGCAAAATAGGTTAATGTTATCTCATGTGTCCTTTGCAAACTGAAATCTTTGAGACATAAGAAAACACAGCCCTTAACAGAGTAAAAGTTGCATTTTTTCTCTTTTCCCTAAAAATTGTCTTAGCTTTAGCACGAGAAGGAGGATTGAGCTGACTCTAGACCACATACCCAATCCACTCATTTTTAAGTGGCAGAGAAAGCAAGCGATCCTTGTAGCAGCAGCCTCAGCAGTGAGGTATGGCAGTTTAGCTTCTGGCCTACATCTAATGTTTCTAAGGGATAAATTCCCCCATTATAGGCTTGATTTGTTGAGACAGGATGGAAATGAAGTAATCCTGTCTTAATTTCTTTCTGCTACCTGATCTGGAGGGAGACAACTGGGACCAATTTCTTTACCACAGCACAGTGAAACTGTGAGAAAATATTTGTCTCCCCATTTTTGGCTTCTGCCTGCTGACAAACATTGCCAACAGGAACTTGTTGCGATTAATAAAGGCACATGCATTAACCATGTTCAGGCGGAACCAAACACTGTACTACTAATAATAATCTGATACAGCTTTCTCACATCTCTGTGGGTGCACATGCCCATTACCAGGAATATGCTTCCCTCTGCTGTCAGCAGCTGGAATCTTGTGTTTATAGTTTTCAGATGTGCTCCATTCAAAATAAATAAATAAATTCTAAAACAATCTACCCAGAATTTACAAGGCTAAGTTTTATTGGTTGTAGAGGATCAGCTTTCCACCAACCTGTGGTAGGCAAAATCAGCCAACACATAAGCAAAATGGTAAGAAAATGGTCTTGATACTGCCGTAACTTTATCATGACCACATAGATAAGTGAGACTTGTATTAAGAAAAATTTTTAAAACACGAAAAATTGCCATAAAGTTTTGGGCTACTCCTTCTGCAAATCAAGAAATCCACCACAGGTATGGAGGAGAAGTACAGGGCTGCCCCAGGATGTAACAGTCACCATTTACTCACATCCTCAAATCCACGTGGGAGCCTGTTGCTGCCCAGTGTTGGCAGCGTTAATACAGATATTTATCCACTCATTTATTCACTCTCTGTTTTGGGACAACACAGAGTTCACCCTTCTCACACATCAGCTGTAATCAATGTAATGTAATCAATGCCTTTATACACTTTTTAATTTATCCACTACTTTGCAAGAACGAGTTTAATTTAAAGGGTGATTGGAGGGAGAGGGCAAGAAGCAGTACCCAAACCATCCTTAAGGATCCTTTGGAATAAAAGACTGGATACAGAATGGCACCATTTGGTGTGATCCTGTAAGGCAGTGAGGTGACTGTAAAGCAAAACTTTCTTGTTATAAGGCTCGTGAATGCAGCAGCTCAATCTACATTTTGTGAAAATCTTAGTATTGAACCACAATTAATTTCATCCTGCCCATACGCTCTAAGTAACTGAATATGAAATAGAGCTGTTAAAATTCTTCCCCAATTAAAAATACATCTGTTCACTTTCAGGAAAAGGAGTCTGGAGAGCGGAGTGGGTGGAAGGGAAAGGAGAGCTCTAGAAAACTGTCAGACACAGGGAGACTTACTAATCCTTGGCTGTAACTAACACAACTGAGCTTTGAAGCTGGACATGAGCAGAAGAGCTGGGGAAGAGGCACAGCTGAAGTCTGGGGGAGTGGAGACAGGAGACCCGACAGAGCTAGGGCTCCAGGATTTTACAAGCCAAGTGGAGATACAGCTGAGCTCTGCTTTATCATTATTACATGCCAGCTACACAAGACTGGACCAGAAGAATCAAGCCCGAATCTGAGAGCACTCAGATAAAAGTGCATGATGTGCCTTTCCTAGAAAGCCTTTTCTTGCCAGGCACAGCACAAATCAAATAAATATGTTTTTAAATCACCATAGGCTCAGAGAAACCCTGACCCTCCAGTTATAGGGAAGGGATAAATCATGGTCTTGGTCTGGGCTTTTGAGTCTGTAATTCTGTGTTTTGCGTGCATGTAGGATAATGTTGATGCACCAGAAACGCAGGTGGAGGATGCATCTGCGGGGGCGGAAAAGAGACGCATTTAACAAATGTCCTTGTTACGTTATATAATTTCAGAGTTGCAAACCTTTGGTACTTAGTAATTTCCGAGCAACCCTGAGCACTGTAACACTGCAACAGCGGCACCAAGAGGTCTCTCAACAGTGCAGTTGCGTTGCACCAGCACCTAATCGGCCAGACTGCTGTATTTCTCTACGCGCTTGTCTCTCATGTGATGCTATCCGAGCTCTGTCATTTCACTAGAGACCCCTCTTCACAGCAGCTACTCATGATAGAAGCTTAAAGGACATCAAGTTGCCTCCTCAAAGCTAAGATGAACCCAGAAAACCAGGCACAGGGAACAACCATAAATCCCCCAAACCCTGTTCTCACTGATTGTTTTAGAAGAGCAGTGACTTAGTTCCTCATTTTGGAGAGGTAAACCCCTCTAGCTTCTAAGTCTTAAGTGTCTCATCTTGAACAGGAACTTCCAAGAGACCCACACAACGGAGGCAGATCGTCTAGCTGCTCCCAGGGAAGGCAGGGCCCTGGCAGAGCCTGGCAGGGAGGTGGGAGGAAGAGCTGAGCTGCTCCGTGCCTGCCCACTCTGCCGATGTACCAGAAAAAAATGGGAACCGAAGAGGAAACTTACTTTCTTTTTCAGCTGTGGGCTGGAGTGAGTAGAGAACCCCTTGTTGGAAGGTAAGAGGGAGGCTTGGGGTGGCTGGTGGCCCTGGAGGACCTGGGGGTCCTGGGATCCCGGTTTCTCCTGGAAGTCCTCTTGGTCCTTGAGGTCCCAACAGCCCTGTGCAGAGGCAGGAAAGGATGTGTTAGTGCATTTGAAGATGTGCTAATGATGCTACCATGTAAAAAGGCAGTAAGAAGACAAAGGATTTCTGTCCTGAACTGTAATTGTAGGAATTAGAGGTGTGGGGGAAATAGGAACAGCTTGCCAATTTTCCATTATTTGTCTTTAGCATCCTCCTCTGCAAAGCAGATAGCCTTACTTGGCTCAAAGGTGCTGTGAAGCTTAATTCCTGAAAATCTCCCTCCTCCCTGAGGCTGAGCAAGAAACTAAAGGCAGCAAGGCGTGAAATCCAGCACCACTCTTTCTCTTCCCCTCCACATACACCTGTATGTCACCTTACTGCCAGGAAAGCACAGAAAGAACAATGGAAACTCAGTCAGTCCGGCAGCAGACCGATTCCGCTTCCTATGGGGCTGGAAGGCTCTCATTGCAAACGGAGAAACCAAAAGGCAGACACATCCTTGGCCAGACTTTAGCCATTGACAGGTTGCCAGAAAATGCCAAAAAGCATTCAGGGCCGCTCTCACATTTAAGGCACGCTCCAAGTTTCAAATCTTTCCCAAGCTCAGATTTACAAGGTACAGCCTTTTAGACACATAGAAAGCACAGACCCTCAGGTCTGGCACCTATTGTGTAGAGTATCGCCTTCATCAAAAGATTTAGGAACATCTTGGGGATGAAGAAAGTCTCCTAGCTCAGGAATAGAGTGTACTCTGAAAGAATGGCCTCATAACCTTTTCCCTTAACATACAAAAGCATCATACAAAAACATCCTGGCATCTGACAGCTTGATACAAATGGTGGAGAAAAAAGGGAGTTAAAACAGGCACACAGCAAGAGGGTTAAACAGGGAACGCTCTTCTCCAAAGGCTGACAGATCAGAGACTGCTTTTTACAGCTCCTGAGCAGGATGGGGAAACATGATCCTGCTCTGCAGCTTTCTGGGACAAGCTCTCTCCAGCTCCACGGGAAATCCCAGGGACTGTCGTTGCTCGTGCAGGTGGTTGCCTGCTCTGAGAGCTGCTGGCTGATTTCAGTGCCCAGGGGACTCGCTGGAATGGATTCAATACCAACTGAAGATGCTCAACACCTTGTGTGTCCAGTCTTTTATGATCTGTTGTCAGAGATAATTTGTATAAAGTGAAATATCTCCTATCATGGTAGGACTTACCTGGTGGCCCTGCTGGGCCCCTCTCACCGGGTTGTCCCTTCTCTCCTTTTGGCCCTGGTGGTCCTGGAAGACCAGTTGGTCCGACCGGGCCTGGAGGACCAACCTGCCCTGGCAGCCCTGAAAACATTCAGAAAGGAAATTAGTTGGAGGATAGGCCACTGCTCAGGTCTTTAGCAATCTAGAAACTGGAGGAGAGGGGCTCAGAGATGCAAGGGGGGGAAATGCAGCTTTGCACAGACAGCACAGACAGGGTGGCAAGAGCTGGCTGGTATGTAGGGTGGAAGCTCCAGACTGGACCTTGCTTCTCCTCTTCTTCCTGCAATCTTTAAAGAAACACACATGTCCCCACGAACAAGGCCCACCCCAAAAAGTCAGCAGGATGTGTATCTCCAGTAGCCCAGTTTAGCTAAACTGTCACCTTCCCAAAGTCTGAATGGCTCTGGGCAGGATCTGGCTGGTCCCTCAAGCACTGCTTTGCTAGTGCACAGCTCCATGGTAGTCCCAATGTATCAAAATACACAAAATATATTTGCAAAAGCAAATCAAACCCTGTCTCCCACTTGCTCTGGCTGATCTATACATACCACCCAGAGATTCTGCATCGAAGGTGTTTCCCTGTTTTCTCCTGTTTTCATTCATCTAACAACTGTAACATGCTGTGCACAAGCATTTTTCATTCCAAATTGAAATTAATGCACCCACACTTTTGAAGTAACTAGATGTTACTAATTTAGATCAATGAATAGGGTGCTGAGCAAACCCATCTGGAAATACCAGTAACACAATAATTACAGCCCAGCGGGATGCTTCTTGGCAAGTCCACTCAGACCCCCAGTAAGCCTACAAAAGGTGCAGGCAGCGTTTGCAATCTGAAAGTGACTATTTCTGATGACACTACATAAGATCTCAATGTTGTTTTCTTTAGGCTATCAAAACAATAACAACACTTGGCAATTTTATAGTGTTTTTCAGAAAAACACTGTGCATCTTTGGCTCACAAAAATAGTAGCTGCTTTGGAAAGATACACTTAAATACTGTGCAAACATCAGTGAAGCCTTTAATACCTTATAGAGGTGGGTGAGTTAGTCTGTCTACTCCGATTAAGCGGTTAATGGTTACAACAAAGGCATTAACTGTCAGAGCCAAGAGAGTCAGAGGTTCCTGGTTTCTGGGCTACCAAAGGGCTTTGAGTATTTGAAAGCAGTAGCAGATGCAAGCTACAAAGCTTACAAAGAGGAAGATCTGTCTGAGTCCAAAGTTCAGTGCACTCAGATTTCAAGTTTTAGTCTGTATATTACGTATGACCATAACCCAGCAGAGTGCAAGTTAAGTTTCAATAAACTCTTCCCCTTCCCTGGTATCAGAAGAGGTACTGGACCCTCCAAGAACAGTACCAGGAGAACCTGCTGCATGAAGGGGGTGGAGAAGAATGGATGGGAATAGAGGGAGAGAAGGAAAAAAAGGAAACATGCTGGCCAACTAACACCTACACAGCTGGTACCAAAGGAAACAGGGCTACATAACAAAACCCAAGGCTCACAGGATTTGCACCTCCCACATTTGGATCCAGTTCCCACTCTAGGTGTGGGACAGCCCACCTGGGGCACAAAACCTTGTCCCCCCAGATATTCACCCAAACTCTTTGCATTTCTCAGAACAAAGCAACAATCCCCCAATATTAGACCCCCTTGAAAGATGCCACTTCCTCTCTTCTTTTTTTGCCATTCTGGAGAGATGGCCAAATTATTTTTTCTTACAAAAATGAAATCTGTCCATCTCTAATCCATGGTGAAACAGGACAGACTGAAGAAACGAGATTTTTCAAAGGCTTTGTGTGGGAGTGTGCGCCTGTACTTTTTTTTATTCAGTCATCAATAAAGATCTGATTTAAATTGAGCATTGAACAAGGGATTAAGGTAAGGTTTTAATTTGGATCAATTTGCTTACCCACAGGACACAAACTGCAGACTTTTCTGTGAATAGAGGGGCTTCTTTAATGGATCTCACCTGACAATGGATGCTGTACTTGGCAAGCTCAGGCAGGTGATCAGGAGGCCATTTAAGAGAGCAAGAGCATTTGTTCACAGCATTGCAAACATTGCAATTCTCCCCCTACCAAAAAGCCCCCACCTGAAACTTCATTGCAGCAAATACTTTCCAGCATAGAGGGAAGAACAGCAGAAACACTGTTTTACAAGCACAACACACTGTGCTGCTGAGTGGGTCAAAACATTTCCTCGCTTGTATAAATCAGCCTCAATCCTTCAGGTCAACCTTCATAACTCAATCCTATGAACTTCTGCAGACCAAGAGCAATCATTTGCTGCTAGCATCCTCAATCATGCTGCTGCAGTGGAGCTTTAAAGAAACTGGCACTTACTTCCCTGAAGGTGGAAAGTGCTAAAGGAAAGACTAGGAGAAGCAGCACCGAGTAATGTGTCAGGCAAATGCTCATACTGGTGACAAATGGTGTTACCAGCGTAAAAGAGACAAGTGCAAAAGGGAGAAGAAAGAGGGAAGGATTCAGGGAAAAAGGGGGAGGGGAATGAATAGGCCAAAGCTTCAGCTAGCATAAATCAGCTCTACTGCAGTAGCATTGCTTTCAGAGAGCTTAAGCCCATGGCAAGTATTTATCCTCCAAAAATATGAAAGAAAAAGCCATGGGGAAAAATAAAAAAAAAAAAAAAAAAAGAGGGTGAGTATTCAAATCAGACGTGCAGAGACCTGGATTTTCTTCCTGGCCCTGTCACTAACCTGCAACACACCATCTGTTCCCTTTCCTTCCCCAAGGTTTTCTCTGTACAGGAGCAGGATATTCTCTGTTTGTACGGAGCTTAGCAAAACGATGCCCAGAATATCACCAGCAGCTCTCAGTGTGCATGGCAGGCAATACCAATAAGATAATAATGGTGTTTTCTCCCATCACTCAGCACACGTCCCGCTCGCTCTAGCCACGTGTCCTCCAGTGAACTGCCTCTCCATCAGGCAGCGCTTTCCATCCTTTGGGGATGGGGGAACTGAATGTCTTAAAGATGATAAAGCTGGCATTTCACCTCTCTAACCAGAGCAGCCCATGATCAGATAAAACCCAAAGAAGAAACCCAGCCTCTCTGTATCTGTGAGGCTCCGAATCACTGAGGACTCCTGGCCACAGGACCCTTCTGCTTTTTGGGACATATGCACAGGACTGGACATAGCAACATAGCAAATAGCAGAAACCATTGACTTTGACTTACCCTGTGGTATTAGCTGCTCCTCTGCACCTCTGTGTCCTTTAGCCTCTAGTTAAGAGGGTCAGGTTTAAAAAAAAAAAAAAAAAAAAAAAAAAAAATATGAAAAATTAGGTCTCTTGCTGCCAATTGGCTCAGCCAGAGTGTATACATATTTTCTTAAAACTCAGTAAAATGTATCCTGTTGATTAACAAGCTGATCAGAAAGGCCAGCGGTCCAGCTGTCTCAACAGCTCTGATTGCTTTTAAATGATTGTCTATTCAGCCCTGTCACTCACAGAAGAAATAACTACCCTAATAAACGGTAGCAAGTTTTCCTGGACTTCAGCCTGGAGAGGTGTCAGCCAACCCAGAGCTGCAAGGTCATCCAGAAACACTCCCACCATTCAAAGCATCTAGTCCATATCAACCATCTTGTGTTAGGCACCAACATTACGCCCTTAGCCCATCCAGTTGAGAAACTTGGTGGCACACAAGCTAGGATTTGGATTTGCTTTGGCTTAAAAACTAGAAGCAGGGTAAAGTAGGCAATATTTCACAAAAAACTCTGGGGAAGGGGATTCGAGGGACAGAGGCTTAGCTTTCCACAACCCCAAACCACACAGGACACTCAAGTTTGACTTCCACCTACTCTAATATCACACTTGTTGAAAGATCTCCTGATGTTTGCAATCTCTGTAAGTGAACCTGGGGCCAGCTTTGAGCAACAAGTCGCAGCACAGTGTTGAAATCATGCAAAATGGGCAGTCCCCCACCATCCTAAACCAACTGCATGAAATTCCCTACATTTCACCAAAATCCACAGTGTGTTTTTTTGGCTGACTTTGAATTGTAGATAGAAACTGGTGGGGGCAGGGAAGGAAGCCAAATGTGGACCCAGATCCATGAAACATCCCCACAGCTCCTTAGCAAAGCAAGCATTTGAAGCCCACAGAGCTCGGGTAGGGGCTTGAGCAGGCAATCACATGTCAATAAGCAACTTAACTGATTACTTCTAATTGCTGAAAGACACTGTCCTGACCTGAAACGGTCCAGTGCATGCCTGATTCCCAGTTATTACGCTAGAATTGTTATTCCACACTAGGTTAAATAAATCAAGGCTAGAAAAATAAAGGGTAACAGTGAGCAAGGACTATACCTGGTAGCACACAGGCAGGGCTGTAACGCATGCAGCCGGCTGTGCGCACAGCTTGGAGCTCTGGCTGACAAGACAGACTCACGTAAAGCTCAGACAACATCACCTGGTTTTGGAGGCAATCACTAGCTACCCCCTGGATTTACTGCAAGGGTGGAGGGTGCTGGTACTGGACCATGGAGTCAGCCTGATGCAAGTGCTACAGGAGATCTGTTCTGTTTTGCATCACTGCCTGGGTGAGTGGCATTTCCCGCTCCTTGCTGAGCAAGAGGAGATTATCACGTGTACCAAGCCTCCAGGAGTAAAGGACTTCGAGTGGAAGGTACAGAGTCAGTACTTTTGCTGGATTGACTTTAGTACAATGAAGTGCAGGTGCAGAGATACTGCAACAGCACAAATAAATGACATGGAGAAGGCAGAATGAGCATATAATGGACACTGGGGGAAACCGCTTTAATTCAGTTCCTGGCAGCCATCACTGTGGTTCTGAAAATACTTTGCAGAACATATTGTTAGCGAACCTCCCTCCATGTTGTGGCATCCTGTCAAATTATAAACATGGACGACATCTGGTCTATGTTGGTTGCTCCAAGTCTGCTGCAGTCGTGAAGGGCTGCCATAATAAACTACTCTGACCGGAAAAAAAAAAAAAAAAGAAAAAAAAAAAGAAAAAAAGAAAAAAAATGAAGAAAAAAGCAAAGTAGGCCCTATAGAGGATAAAGAACTAAAGAACTGCTCTGGGAGCAAACAAAGCAACTGACAGACAGGGCTTTGGAAGCAGAGAGTGGGGATCTTGAAATAAGAATGCCAAGGTCAAGGAAATTCAATGCGTGGGGATCTGTCTAGCCAAGTGGGCTCAGAGGGAGATTTTCTTATAAGTGTATTTTTTTTTCATGCCACAAGAGGGATCATAAAACAGCCCATTGTGTTTATGGTAAATTTAAAAAATATAACGCAGAGTGCAACTGATGTTGCTATTCATGGGAAAGTTTTTTGTCCTAATAAAACCAAGAATTACCCTTACCCCAGTCCTCTACCTCCCCACACCGCTCCCAGATGGGGAAATGCTGCATTCAGCGCTCAGTAGGTGAGTATGAATTGTCCCCCTGTGATCCCAATGGCTCTCTGGAGTTTCCTCAGGAATGTTTCAACATATTCAGGCCTCAAAATCCAGAGTCTTTGGACTTAAAATATGTACACTGGAACACATAGGCAGGCATAGTGGCCCTACTGAGGTTAACAGAAATCTAACTTTCCAGAGACCAGAATTCAGCTTTCAGTAGATGCTTGTGCCAACAGAAATCGAGGCTAGCAACAGGCCGTTAAGGCTGGCAAAATGGAGCTTAATATGTTAGCCTCTGAGTTTAGCTGCTTTCTTTCAGGAACATGCCTGCCTTTCGCTTAACTCGAGGAGGGGCAGAGACGCGGAGAGAAAAGCTGAAAGTCCCTCTCTTTGTAAAGGGGTGATCCTCGCTCCTGCACGGGCAGTGGGAAGGGGCCCCAAGGAAATCACATCCAGCTCCCTGCAGCTAAAAGGATGGTTCGAGGTGGGATCGGAGAGGATTGAATTCCTTCCTTGCCCGTGAGTCCACATGGGTGTTGGCGTGCGACCACCTCTGCCTTCACAGCTCGGCAGAGAGGGAGAGACACGAGACAACACTAAACCCTTATACTGAACAGCCCCTGGTTTGAAGGAATCCTGGCTCTAGAGCTAAATAATGCTGATTCTGACCCTAAAACAGAGGATGAAAGCTCTCAAAATGCCTCTCCGCAGTGTGGTCTTCCTGCCGAGCACAATTCCATCTTGCAGCAAAAAACAAAGCTATAGTGTCCCTGCCGCGGGTGCAAAGCAAAGCACAGACACGGAACCACTCATGCCAGCAAGACTGCCTGCCCCGCACTCATCAGGCAGCACCACGCAGCCCGAGTGCGGCTGCTCCCATCGACAGCTCCCTGCTGGGTCAAACACACGGCAGCAAACGTGCCCACAAAAAAAGAGAGGAATTGTCCATCCGAAAATCTTAACCCTCTTCTCCTTTACAGAGCAGAGGGAAGGAGCTGCCAGCATTTCCCTCCAAGCCCTCTCCCCTGCAGCTTCCAATACTACAGCAGACTGACACGGCCTCCTTTTTAGATACCCTACAGGAATCACGTATGTAGGGTGGGCGAGTTGGTGAAGAGCAGGTTATGCTTACCAACAGATCCCACTGTTTTCCTCAGGACAGTCCCGGGATTTAGCAGGGGAAAAGCATCTGGTAGCAAATCGTCATACCACGTGGCCGTCGTCCCAGTGATTGGCAGGTTGTTTTCCAACGGTGGGCTTCGCTCTGCAGCCTCGAGCAGAAGGATCTAGATAGGGGACACAGGGAAGGCAAAAAAGGTCAGTGGGATGGTTTCATACATGGTCTCAATCCTGAGAGGTCTTGAAACTCCTCTCCTTGCCAGCAGGAGCTGTGGATAACTTTGCATCACAGACCGCAGGGTTTTGGTGTTAAAGCTCTATTGGTTTTCTGCAAAGTGGCAGTAATTAGTGTAGGAAGCTGCTGTGTTAAGTTGCAAGAGGGTCTCACACATGCCCTCCTTGGAGAGGGCTTCACTGCTTGCAGAGAGACTCAGCCTCACATGGGATTGTCTCCCTGGTGAAAAACACAAAACCAGTGACCAGAGCTGGTGTTAGGGGACACAGCATTTCACTGCTAGGTTGCGTGTTGAAATCCAGAGTCATCAGGTCAGAAATTTCTGAGAGCTGGTACAAGGTGAAGGGCTGTAGGATGCCCAGGGTAGCAAGCTGAGGTGCCTCAGGAAAAGTCCTCGTTGCAAGTAAAAGTACAAATGTTGACCAAATAAAAGAAGATGGAGAACATGGAGCTTTTAAAGAGCTGAAGTGCTTTAGTTTTGGAGTGAATAAAAAACAGGTAGGCAATTTCCTCAAAGAGCTCTACTTAGAAGTAATAGGATATTATTAAAACTTGCAACTGTTTCTATACCTTGTAAACACACCACCTTCAAATAAATCCACATCCCAATGTGTGTCCCTGAGCTATTTGGGCCATTTACAAGATAAGCTCCTTGGCAAAATGACCCCATTTTCCTTCTATGATTTAGACCGCTGTTCATCAAGCTGTGCTCCCCTGGCCACTGCTGGCCCATATGAAACTGGAAGTTAGTCCTTAACATGGCTGCAAAAAACCTAAACACCCACAAGAAGTAGAGGGATGGAGGACCCAGGTGGTCTCTGCCCACTGACAAACTCCATTAAAGTGAAGCCCAGGGGAACATTCATTGCACTTTATAATCAACACTTTTAATTAAAGTTTTCACAAAATTAAGATTTAAAAAAATAATAATTTTTCTATTTTAATCTAAATGCTTCATCCCCCTGCCTCCCCAGCCACTAAGCAAGGGTGGCATAACAAAATAGTCCACAGATTTCTTTTGAAAAGGCCTAACTACCCCTTCAATTATAAACCCACTGGGAGCACTGACCTGGAGCGCCAAGCCCACGTGCTCTGCTGCAAATGGATTTCACCCCAATCACTAGACAGAAGCTAAACAAGAGTCCAAGGGCAGCACCCACTTTCCCAGTGGGGCAGCCAAAGGGTTGGCAGCCCCTGCATTAGGCATGCACGGGATGCAGCAGCAACCCTGCCGCTCACCTGGCAGCGGGATCGATCCCTGGCAAAGCTGCCTGCCTAGGGTGGACGCAGGATGCCCATCGGGCAGGAGCAGGGCTGAGGTTTCCAGAACAAGAGTTTTGATCCAAGCATCCAGCATCTCCAGCAGTCTGCTTTCTAAGCACAAAGCTTAGAAAATTGTCTGAGGAGTGCACTGCTGTGGTTTGTTACAGCACTGTCTCTTCCTGTTTGGAAACCACCTAAGCAAATATTGATTTAGGGATAAGGGAAATAAAAGAGAATACGGCTCAAACTTTCCACTAAATCCCTAGAAGTTTCAGCTTTTACATGCTGTGTTGTCTTTACATAATGAAGTCACACTGCAATTATAAATGAGAGTGACTTGGCTCTGCTTGTTTGTTTTTAACTCGCAATTATTACAAGGTTTATCACTTATTTATTACAAGGCATGGTGAGAGCCAGTATTGCAGCAGCGCCAGAAATGATGAACTTCCTGCAGAATGCACTGGCCTGACAGGGGTGAATCAGAAACTAATTAAACTGGGAGCTAGGTTAAGTGCAAGGGAACTGAACCTCAGCTGTTGCAAACAAGCAAAATTCTTCCTTTATTGCAAGGATCTTTATTCATGGATCCAGAGTCTTGCTTTCTGAGTAATAAGAAAGCAAAAAGGAATCAGGTCACAATGCTTTTATTCAACAGGCTTCTCTAACGCCAGGCAAGGAAGGAATGGGTTCAGTCTGTCTCTTGCACTTCTGTGCTTCTACCCAATGATTTATTTGTCAGACTTTCAAGGAAATATGCTATGTATGTTCAACAAACACTTAAGCATATGCCTTACCATAATCGTGCTTAATTCCCATTGACATGGGACTCAAGTGTGGATGGAAGACCTTTTCTGAAGCACTTTATACTATTATATTATCCTTTTACTTCCCCAGCAAAACACCTGGATGTTGCCAAAGTGGACTCAGCAACAGAGGCAAAACTAATCCTGGAGGTGGCAAATTAGAGGGGCTAGAGCCAGGGCAGGGTTAGGATGCTCCTGCTGCGAGGAAGGGACCGACAAGGGCTGTCTTGGACAGTATTTTGCCGCAGCCCAGCAGTGCTGTGAGAAGAGGTGATATTAAACCAATAGCAGCAATGGTCAGAGACCAGCAACCTGCAGGGGTCCGAGGCCCTCCCAGGCGGCGCGAGCGGCACTAGCACAGCTCTGCCGAAGGTTGCATCTGGAGTGGAACAGCTCCAAATCATTTTTATGGGTGATAATAAAAATGTGTTACCACATAATCAACACAAAACAGTGGCAACGGTATCCTTTTCATTAAAACAACATGTTTTAAATGAGCGCTCTGCTGATAAATGCTGTAAAAGATTTAAAGGCATGCACAGAATAATCCAGTATGCTCTTTTATAAATCAACTATATATACTTAGCAGTCATGAAGGCTCAAACCATAGTAACAAGTTTATTTTCCCTGGGCACAAAATGATAGAGGTCAGGAAGTCTCCAGCCTTTAAATTGCTGAGAAATTCTAGGTTTTATAATTAGGACTGAAGAAGTGCCCAAAAGAAATAAAGTAGAAGGAAGAGAGCTCTCACATCCGTGAGATCCAGAGAGCCAAACTAAAGAAGGAAAAGCACGTGGGATTTAGTCACATTCAAAATCTCAAACTATACACTGTTCTTTCAACAAGGAGTGTCCTCTCATAAGCTAGCGCAAACGGGGTCCTTGCACATTATTGCAATAGCACTGGAGCCATTCATCTATTTTCTGTCACGTTCTGTTTTTCTTAAGGCTGCCATTGCCGTAGTCAAGGGACTCGAGGAGAATTCCCACTTTCATTAAACAAAAAAAGAAAGCTTCTAGCCCTCTGAGTAAACTGCTGGAAAATGATACCAGAGAGGCTCACGGCCAGAAAGCAAATTAGCAAAATGTGCAATGTATTAAAGTCTCGGTATTAAAGTCTTGGTATTTTCTAGTCAATAAGGTTGAGGTAGAGAGGGGGATAACACCAAGTGAAGAAGAACGTGTGGTTTCAATTGGAAACCCTCACTGCAAGCAGTGTCCACCTTTGCTGCTATTACCACTTCCAATGCAAAAGTTATGCCTCCATGAAGAACAGAGGCAGAAAACATCCTAATGCTACCATATAAATGAAATATGTCTTGATGCCATGGGTAATGTTAGTCCCACAACCAACCAGAGCAGGTACAGAGAACTAGCTGAAGGGCAGCGCTTGTGGTTGCTGCCTGTAGTGTCAGGAGGGCAGATCCCTACAGAAGACACGAAGGCCTTTCCTCCCCAGTTCGCGCTGCATTGCACAAGGTGAAGGATGGCCTCAACTCAACAAAACACATGGGTTTTTGTCTTTTTGCACGTATGGAAGCAAAAAGTCAAATCTGAGCCTAAATGGACATGCTGAACTGGAGTCTCTGGCAACAGAGGTCCCACCGGCATGAAGGCTTGTCTCTGGTTTCCAGACCCCACCTCTCAGACGCAGCTGAACTGGGTCAGAAAGCTGGAAAGAACTGAAATGGGGCCGCGTCTCCTGCCAACACCGCAGCGGGAGACGGGCCCAACGTAGGAGACGGCATGTGAACGCGAAGGGAACGCAGGAGGGATGATGCACTGCACTGGCCAAGGAGCTCGCAGGCCAGCGCCAGCGGCAGAGGTTATTGCCTGCAAAACTCACCCCTGGGCCTTTCGAGTCCCGCAGAGCCGCCGGGCTCACCTCTGTACAGGATCTGGCGCTTGCTCTTCTCCCGTGGCTCAAAGCCTGGCTCTTCACTGTGGGGCCCGCTCACGCACAGGGCCCTCAGCAGGGACATTAGTGTTATGTGCCTGAAAGCTCAGTCCCAGCTTACTCAACCCACCTCCCCCTTTTCTATTTGCCAGCATAAACTTTCTAAACTTCAGACACATACCACATTTCTTGCATCAGATCAAAAGCTCAGGCCAGGGACAATGGAAATGGGAGGAAGGTTTTCATCTTCTTGAGATGTTCAGTGTCAGAGGACTTTTTTTGGCTTGTAGTGGCTTTCAAGAACCCTATTTTGGTTGTTCCCACACATCAAAAGAAGATTTCACAAACACAGCCTCCTCCCATCATCTGTCCTACACTTGCATTCCTGACGTCCTGTAACTAGTAGGTGCTAGAAACAAGGAAAGAACAGCCGGGCTTCCAAAGATTTCAAAATTGATACAACAGGCCTCAGAATGCTTTTTCCTTGGATAAAAATCCATGGAAATGCAGAGGGAATCATTTGACATAATCCAGATGGATATTATTAATTAATAAACAGGGGATATTTGGTCTCTTGAAGCATTGGCAGAATTAACTCCCCTCCATCCCTCTCTAAAGAGGAGGGAAAGAAACTGCATGAATCCAGCTCATCAACTAAAAATTCCAGTGTAAAATAAGATTCCCTTGATCTTGTAAAGACGCAAGCTGATTAATAATGGTAATTGCATAACTTGTTGGACATATCTTTCTTTATAGCAAATTATTTGGCAAAATGTAAGTTTTTTAATCATTCATCAACACACAGAGCTAAACAGGGAGTTTTACAAAATCTGATGGAGAATGGTATCTCTCTTGTAGCAATATGAAACCTGTGAACACAAGGCTCCAAAGCAGATGCAATTGCTTGGTTTCAAAATCCAAGAGAGTCCACTAAAATCTGATGAACTGGGTGCCCAGAGAGAACCTGGGTGACTTCATCCTTATTACATCTTAGAGGCTTTGGCCAAAGGGGACAAGATAATTAGTGCACGGAGGAGTTTTGATTATATTGATAAATTATGTGGGGAGCAATAGCTGCTGTCATTGCAGTGACCCAATGTAGACCAAAAGGTAAGGTTTGTGTCATCAGCTATTGCATGGAAGATAGAAATGTGGACCAAAGGCTTCTGCGCAGGTAGCGCAGTTCATGTTCTTTCTGCAAAGGTATTTGGGTTTTTGTACAGTTTTACAGGATTTCCAAAAAAGAGGATGCAAAAAGTGACTGTTTCATCAGCAGGTATCTTCTGGGGGGGAATCAGAGCAGAGAAGTCACAAAAGCACAGGCTAGCCTACTAGTTTAGATGAAACGCAGGCAATGTTCAGCACATCATCAGACCATCAAGGCTTTGCTTGAGAGAGCAGCAGTGAGGGAAGGACTGGCAGTGGTCTTACCGGGTCACTGCACTCTGAGGCACATAGGGAGCTTCTCTGATATTGCTACATACTGGAGATTTAGCCTGCCATCACTGGCACCCCGAAGTGTGAAGAGCCAGGGGAAGAAGCTAGATGTGGAAAGGATCCAGCAAACCTTCAATGCCGTGTTAAGAGCCCATTGCAGAGTGAAGTACACAAAGGAGCTCAGAGTGAAATCAGATACCCCACCATTACTTTAAAACACCTGATCAAAATACATCGGAGCTATAACCTTCCACCCTCAAAATCACATCATTCTTTTCTGCCCAATTTATTGCTTGTCACCTGCTGGGGATGTAGCAGTGCTATGGACATGGAGCCAGGCCAGCCTGAGATGAACTCAGTCTTGACAAAGCAACATCTGTTCTCAGCAACGGCTTTGAGATCAGCTCTCTGCTTCTCACCAGGTGAGGAGCCCTCAGCTCTGGCTGAGAGATTCACATCAGCTAGCTCAAACAGGCTGAGATGCCTTGTGTGTTCCCCTCCTCCGCTAGACTCTAAATGAAAAGCTGCAAGAAGAGAGTGGCACAACTGGAAAAGATAAGGGACTTGGTCCTTTCCTGGCTCGCCACGGTGCAAGCTGAAAAAAAGGACCCAAAGTCATTTTTCTCTTATGATCACACTTTTCCTTATGAAGCTCCACTAAAATTTCTGATTGAGAATCAAGTGGAAGCTTGCATGTTTGGGCACGGGATTACCAAGGGATCTGAGCACTTACATCCCCTAGGCTCCTCACATACCTCCCTCGCTGAAATCTACTTTTTGTCCACTTAAAAAACAAAGCTTGTAAACAATGTTCCCAGGTATTAAACTCACCATTTCCTAATGCAGACACAGGATTTGCTTGGCAAATTAAGTTGTGTGCCACAGGAAAAGAGAATTTTTCAAAATTATTTTATGAAAATATTAAATCTATTTGACTGAAAATGCCAAACTTGTAACTAAAAGACTTTGCAGGAGGGGATGGTGGAGGAGGAGGTCTTTAAAGTCTTTTTGTGGTTCTGGCAAACGATTTACAGCATTTGCCAAACACATGGAACAGTCTTAGGGGACAGATTGCTCCTTCAATCCAACAGTGATAAGAAGTAAGATCCAACAATTACTAGACTTGAGAACAAAAGTATTTTAACTGTCATTCTGAAAGACAGAAGCATGCCCAAATGAGAGAAAGGCCAGTACCCAAACTGCCTCAAGTGTCCTAATCATAACCATGATTATTGCTGATTAGAAAAAGGCCAATGAGGTAGTTGCAAAGTTGAGATATGAACATTACACAAAATTCAGTTTGCCCACCCAGTTTTGGTTCACGGTTCCCCTTTGTAAAAATCAGTTAGGAAGTTGCATTTTATTCTTAGGGACATTTGTTACATTAACTGATCTACAGAAACTCAGCATTAAATTAAAAATTTTACAGGGATTGATTTAAGTTTGTTATTGCTACTAGAAACCAGCCAGTTATTATACAGCTACCTGTGAAATAGCCCAAATACTCCTTAAATTCAATGCATTACTGGAGCTGGAGAAGCAGATTTTGCACAGGGTCATTAGGAAACCTTAGAGATTGGGTAGGCCGCCTTCCTGTTCAGAACAGAAAGAAAATAAGTAACTGCTAGTAGCAGTCACATACGTAACATGGAAAATCCATGAAAGTCCTTGAAATATCAAGCAACCGCTAATGTCCACTCTATAGGACCAGCAGCAGTATCATGAAACATTTTCTATTTTCCAAATATTTCTCCACTACAGCAGGAAATTGTTTTATTGTCTATGAGAGAAAGAAAAGACAAACCCCATAAAACACCCCAGACAGCTGCCAATATTTCTTGTAGCTGCTTGTAAGAAGGGGGAGATACAGAAACATTTCATACAATGATTACATTAAAACTCCAAGTAATGATGCTTCATAATCAAAAGACACAGGGTGGCGAAGGTGCTGTGGGGTAATCTGTTCTAAATAAGTGGGGTAATTTCATAGAAAGAGCAATGTATTGATCAAACTCTGTGCACAGTACAAAGATTTTCTTTAAAACCTTTCAGAATCTTCTGCGTGGGGAATCACATTACAAGGACTGTTTTCATGCAAAAAATATGCATGTCATTTATCAATCACACAATGAATCAGTCAGACTCTAGATATGTAATGTTATCTCCCTGCATTAAAGCTGTAAGTGAAATGCCACGAACTTCTCAAAAGCAGTGTCAGGAGATAAGACTGGGTTATATCAACTCAGATCAAATGCTGCACTCAAGCTCCAACCAAAAGCTGCGATTAATATCGCACTGCCTGTAGCTCTGTGGTGGAGTTTATTGAAAGAAACTGGGCAAACAAAATGAGCAGAAATTTTTATGCAGCTGCCTGCTTTCCTGCTAGCACTGCCTGCCGTGGGCAGCGGTGCCGCTCTCTCCTGACACTGCAGCTCTCTTGAGCTTCGGTGGAGTTTGGGCTTAGTCCTGCGACACAGGAGGGCAGCACCAGGCTCAGGAAATTCAGAAAGGAAGGGCTGTACACTCTTCCCACTAAGAAGCTGTGCTGGCCTAAGGAGAAACCTTTCATATGAAATAAAAGCAGCGTTCATTCTGCCCTCCCACCAATGAGGCTCCCCGCAGGGTCAGCGGGTGCTGTAGTGATGTCAAGTAAGATGTCATGGGAGAGAAGTGAGGTTTGGCATGTTGGGGCTTGGGGAGGGGGTAGTTTTCTTCTGGCCTGCACACTTTCTTGTCCTTGACCCCAGGCTCAGCACCATCCTCCCTGATGTAGATTTCATGGCCTGTAGATTTCAAGCTCAACACCATCAATTAAGCTTTCAAATCTCTGGCATCCAAATGGGTCTGGTGTCAAGCAAATGGAACAGGCCAACTCCATCCTGGGGAGATGACAGGGTAACTCAAAACAGGGGTGACGAGGATGGAGCCTGATTCCATCTCCCTTCACCTCCTTTCCTGCAGAAACATCTCCTACAGCCACAAGGACAACCTAGAGCAGCGTTAAGGAAAGCATAAGACACGTGAAGAGTTTGTTCTGCCACACAGTTCAGCCATGTCTCAGAGTCTCTTTCCTTCCCAAGGGCTGTATAAGCACCAGTCCCTAATGAGTCATTTTTCATTCCATTTGGTCTGTGTTTATTCTTCCTCCTCGCTTTCTGATCCAACTCTTATATTACAAAAATCAGAGGGTTACTTTTATTACCTCATTTGGACACTGATCTTACAAGTTGGATAAACCAACTCATCCTTGTAATAAGAAAGATGAGACCATTTCTGGTTATATCCCCATTTTTTAGGGGGACAGCTATAAAAGCCTGCAGAAGAGGAGTGGGGAAAGAAGAAATCACAGTCTTGTAGCCTCTTCTTCCATGACTGAGTTTAAGTTTCCTTAACTTGCCCTTCACAGCCACTGGAGGACAAACATGCATTTTACATGTCCTCACACATAACCAAGAAAGGCTCTTGGCTCCTTGTCCCCATTGCAGAGATGTGAGGAAGAGATTGTTTTTCATTTGTCCCTAACCTACTCTATTAAAGCAAAACTCCTCACCCAGCACCGATCTGCCCAGGTCCACAGTGCCTTCAGAGGTAGCTTTCCACACATTTGCTCTCACCCTTGGACCTTGCAGTATTTGTAACAAGTCTACACAGGCTCCACATGCCTCAAAGCCCTTACAGCAGGTGCCAATGGCCTGACCTGCTTGAAGCTGGCTGGCTACGCCGAGGTGGCTGATCTTACCCATTGCCATTCCCTGAGCTCACCATGGTCATGCTGGACTGAAATTCAAGAGAGCAAAAGCAGCAAAGCTACTCAACTTCAGCTGTCTCCAGAAGGAGCAGGACTGTGGCAGGAAAATCCATCTCTGCTCATAGGGAGGATGAACTTCTACATCTGCGTTTGCAGAACAAGACAGCAAAAATCAGGGGGGGATCAGTCTCCAACACTGGTAAGGGATGTGTGTGTCCATCCCTTCACCCCTGTCTTCCTCCAAACAGCTTCAGGCTGTTGTTGTGGTGAAATGAGACATGACAAGATGACAGTTTGGAGAGCTGAGAGACAATTTCACATCCAGCAAAATAGGGATCTTCCTCCAAAATCCAGAACAGGAATACAGACAATACTAAACAAATTCAAACACCTTTTTAATAGTGCGAGCTGTTATTGAGTAACAACAACTGAGGTCATGACATTGCTCCATAGATCAAACTGAACTTAAATTAACCTTGAAAAAAGGGTGAATCGGCATATTTCTCTTGTGAACAGCACCAGCATTCATGTAATATTGCTTCACTCTCCACTTAATTGCTACAGGCAATTTTTGCACAGCTTTTCAAACAAAGTGGAAGCCAAAGGATTGATAATGACATTGCTGGGCTATGCTGCAGAAGATACCCTTGCAGAGACACAGTCTTTAGTACTTCACAATAGAAAGAAATAACTCATTTCCCTCTGTAAAAGTAAACCCTTTGATGAGCTTTGCTCCCAACTTGGGTCTCTGTGGGAGCATAGCAAAGTCAGAAGGAAACCCATCACAGCCACACCACAAATTGCCTCACTGCAGCACTAAAACAGAGACATGATGCACTACACCCAAGATCGAGAGCTGACAAGAATCAAGTTACCCGAAGCCCCATTCTCAAGAAGGCAGAGAGGAGGTTGGTGTGGTCTTGGCTATGGCTGGGACTGAGGCAGTACCAAAATCCTTCAAGTGACATCTCCAGGGTCTGTCTGGCTACACATCTTGGCACTGAACTTTGCAGGCATCCGCCTCACTGTTCCTCATGTCAGAAGGTCTGCAAGACTATGAAGTCTTCAGCCATCGACACTATGTTTGTTGATGATGACTCAGTGCTCCCTCCTGAAAGCAGAGCAAGGTTGCAGCCATACGGCTGCCAACACAGGAAGCATTTTCTAAGGACAGCACGTCAGGTTTGCCAGTCGGGAGACAAATGCCGATAGCTGCACAAACAAGTGTCCTAGGTTAGAGTAGAAGACAATGTGCTCCTGCCTTCACTAGAGCTCCCATGCAGAAGGCAAGCAGGCAACACTTCCCAAACACCGTGGGCGTCTGGCAGTTGGTGCCAACACCAGAGTGCAGATTGCTTTCAGAGGATGGGAATTTATGGGAATAAATTTAAACCAGGTTCGTATCTGGAAGACAAGCCCACTGACATGAGTGCAGTTTCATTCTTGGGCTAAGACTTCTCGAGAGGATTTGGGTAGGTAGGATCTCCTTCCTCCCCGTGAAGTCCTCAGAGCCCTGGCAGAGGTTGCCATTAGCCTCTTATGCTTTGTTACCCGACACAAGTGCTGAGCTGCACAAGCCAGCAGAGCACAGGGGCTCTGATGTCAGGACAGTCTTTGGTTATCATTTTCTAGTGAAGTCAAATATAGAAAGCCCTGGAAAGCGAAGGAAGGTACAGCTGGCTACAGGCTGAGCATGGGAGGGCTGATTTACGCCTCTCTGAGGCTGGTCCCGTGTCTTACTTGGATTTGGGACTGCACACACAGAGGTCAGTCACCAGCCCCTCTCTCCTCTCCAAACGCCTCCAGCTCCTCGCTGCCAAAGAACACCCACCTGCCAGGTCCTGCTGCTCAGAAAAACAATCCAGCTCATCTTTGTCCTTTGCACTACAACAGTTGTTTTCACTCGAACAACTCTGCTCCCCATAATTTCATTCCCCCCCATCCCTTCATTTTCCTGTAGTGAAATACAACTGCAAAGGCTTTGAGGAAGTTCCAGATAACATTGCTTACTCCATTTCAGCACAGACAATTCCCAAATTACCATAATATCATGCACTGGCCTCAAAAACACCCCACATCTACCACCCCCCTCCACGAAGGTTTCTCCCCAAATTCTTTTATGTCATCGATAACCATCAGTTAATGAATAACAACAGCAGCACAATGCCTTAAAGGGACCAAAGCACTATATCTAACAGCCAGGAATGGGCTGTCACAGGAGGGACCACAGCTCAAAGGGGTCTGACTGATTCAGCTGCTTTGTTGCTAGACTAGAACGATTTATCTGAATCCCAGTAGGTAGAAATTAAAACAATTTGCAGAAAAAAACCCCACAACGTGAAGGTCTCCCCTGAACATTTGTCTCCACTAAACCACACATGAAAGCCTCCCATCTTTCAGAAAAGGGATAAAAAAGCAGGACTGGATAGCACTTGAAGAGCAGGCTAATGAACAGCTGTTCTTAGAAAAATCTACATACCGTTACTCTTCTGTTTTGCACTCTACATTGGTAAGGTTTCTACAAGGCATTTTTAGTGAAAGAGACCAGAATCAGAGTCTGCTTCTTTCCTGAGCCAGGGGAATCACTGTTTTACATCCCCACGTTATCAACCAGCTGAAGGCAAGAGATTTTTCATATAGCTCCGTCTGCCCTCTGTTTCTGGAGCAAAACCTGAGCCAACGTGTTCCAGTCGAGAGCAATGAGCTATGTATTATTTATTAGCAGCTGCACATTTGTGACAGCAGGGAAGAAGGGAGGCAGAGATGCAACTGTGTGGCAGAGTGAAGCCGAAGAGGATGTGTGGGAAGCAGAAGGAGCCAGGTGAGTGACGCCCATGTGCACGGCAGCGCTGCCCTCTTTAACAGCGTGTTCCTCGCTGTGGACAGGAGGACAGACACCTGATCTCTCCAGGGCTGCCAACTCAACATCTTTTTCAGCAGCAACTCTTGGAAATTTTTGCCAAACAGAAGAATAAAGGCAGGTCCTTACCTTGGCCTCAAGTGTGTTTAGCCTCTCGGTCATATCCGCTAGTCTCGTGCAGTTCATGCATTCTAGAAAGAACAAAACAAAATGATGTAAAATTTCTACATACTTTGCGTTTTAATCCATGGCTTTCAGTCTGCAGACCCTGATCCTCTTTTGATCCAAGGCACACAGAAAAGTGATTCAAGATCAGTTATGGGGGGAAAATAAGTATTCAAATCCATGGCACAGGTAAACAGCCACAGCCACGTTACATGAACCTTGTTTGGGGATGCTTAGTGGGGCAGAGTGTGAAACCAAGTTCCCAATAGGTAGAAGGTAGGCGAGGAAAAAATTAGTTGTAAGACTTCTCACAGTGCCAACCAGCATGACCTGTTGTCACCAGCAGAGACACTTGTTCTGCCACTGCTGCAAGCTGGTGTGGCACGTGCTGCCACCTCACAGGACATCAGGCTGCACAACCACTACTTCCATTTAGCTCTGTCCTGTACCCTCTCCTATACTAGGTCCTGGTCAAATATCGAGAAAAATCAATGAATATACAAAATGCCCATCTCTGTGGGAGTCCTGATCTGTCCCTGGACTCCCAGGCCCTGTTACCACTCCCACAACAAATCATCTGTCTCAGTGACAGCAAGAAAATCCAAGACAGACCCTAGGGCTGATGCAGACTGGAGCTGCAGCATGAAGTGGTTTCCATCTCACTTTGCTGCATAGAAGCAACAGATAGGCAGCAACGACCAAAGGGGTCTTGAAAGGATGCCTCAGCAAGAACAAACGTTAATGTAACGGGCTCTGAGTGCAGTTTAAAATGATTGCTTGATACAAAGGACATCACTTATCTAAACAGAAGAACTGCTGCTTTGCCTCTGTTTTCATTTCAGCAATTTTAAAGTGAGTGAAGGAGGATAAAGCCCTGAACAGAGATTTAATCAACAAGGCACTTTCCCAGTGCTTTGCAGCAGTCTTGAACTGCCCATTCCCAGCTCTCAGAGAAGCTTTCCAGGCTGGACCACTCACCTATCATGACTTCTGAAGCGCAGCAGTTTTTAAAAAGGGAAAATTACTTGCAGCATGAAGTATTTCAGAGAATAAACCATCCATATTCAGGTGAAGAATCACTACCATCTCATGTCCCACAGAGGAGAAATACATCTCTGTGTGCATTTCAGGGCTGTCCCACAGAGAAGAATTACATCTCTGTGTGCGTTTCTGGGCTCCATAAGGGCCAGAGCCCGTTTTCATTGACTGGCCATGGAAGAAGTATTTAATCCTAGTATTTCCATAGGGCTGGGGAGGTTGTCCTGTGATTCTTGAGCCCCTTAATAGACCATCCAAGTGCAGCTCAGGCTGAGGTTGTACTGATGCAGGGGATGTTGAGTAAACCCAGTGCCTCCCTATGGGGACAAATGGGTGAACGTGGGTTTTGGCCTGACTAAACATCACCCCAACACCTGGGACTCAGTTGTCCCCCCCTACAAGCTTTGTCCCCTTTTGCACAAGAAGCCCCAAAGAATCTCTCCAATCTTCATCCACAAACACTTTCCAGTTTCATGAAGCACATGGTATGTACTGATGGCTCTCAGCCATGCAAAGATTTTAGCGCATGGCTCTGAGGGCCAGGAAGCTTGGCTGTTCCATGTTAGTGATTTACAGTCTAAGAAGATTGCTTGAGTGTTAACGGCAACCAATCACCCATGGCATAAATCTTCCAAAGAAATTCTCTCATTGATCCTCTATGAGGAGCTGTGTAGCTTCCCAAAGGAGCTAGACATAAAGCTTCTACCTCACGATACCCAACATTTTGCAGGCAAAGCATTTGATTGTTCAGGAACACTTTGAGGGATTTCCTCACAGGTCAATACTGACATGGACCTTCTTTTACCCAACAGGAAATAACATTTGTTTATTTTTATTCTCTGCAATAGATCTTGGGCAATATTTTTTGGCTTGAATTGGCCCATGAATACACAAGTGCCATAAGTGCATTGTGCCACAGAGAAGGAAATGGGTGAGCCTTGTTTGGTCTGGATCTGCTTGTCATGTGTATAACAGGGAATTACGTTCTGCATGTAGCCGGCTTCATGCTTTTGATCTTGCTCATCCCCATAGAAAGATAAGACTGAATAAATCCAGTGCTCCCAAGAGCCAAAAGGCGTACCAGATGTGTTACAGAGCAAATAAAATATGGAGTCCTATTCTCCCTTCTGCTGGCTTGCACATATTAATAACTCCCATAGGTTTAGAGAGACTGACTTGAACTGTCTGAAAACCATCTCTGTGCATAATTTGAGATGGATTGATCATTTAAGCTCTCTTTGGAGAGCTCAGCTCATAAAAAAGGGCTTGTACTACCCCTCTGCACAGGGGTGAATCAATCAGCTCCCAGGGGGGAGGACACTCTGATCATCTCTGCCAGACGGCGTGTACGAACAGCACCAGTCCCGCAGCCCTCTCTGCTCTTGACGAGTGCCTCAAAGAGCCCTTTCAGGTGCGTTTGCGGCATACAAGGTTAGATTTAAATAAACAAAATGACAGAAGAGGGGAGGAAGCAGAAGTACCACTGCACTGTGAGATTTGTACTAATATCATCTTCATGTCAGTGACATCTGCTGAAACAGAATGGAAAACACAGCCCAGGTCAGAAAGAGAACTACGTAAGCTCAAGTTGGATTTGAACTCTGATCCTTTCCTTTGTGAAATGCCTGGAAACCCAGATCCACGCCCAAGATACTTAGCCTAGACCCAAAAGACATTTAACTAATCCAGAAAGTGGACGTCCTAATGCAAAAGATCTTCTTACTAAGGCAAGCCATCCTGCCAACAAATCCTTGTGACATTTATTTAGCTAACCAACAGACGGACAATGCTTTCAAACACAGAGATGAATGCTCAGTACTGCAGTTACAGAAACTACATTCAAAGCTAGCTCACAACACACTGGGGACCAGGCTGCTTCAAGGTCTGGGGTTATCTGCCCTTGCAGAAAGCCTGAGAATGGTGGTGACAAATCAAGCTAATAAATATTTTCCCTGACTACTATGCACTGACGTATTTAGTGTCTAATCCTGATGGCTGGTGGTTCCAAGGCCTGGGACTGTGAAGTTGAATTTTCTGATCAGGGTGAAAGCAGTCTGCTTTATTAAAACGAGCTTGAGAATCTCACATCATTATTTCACATGCAACGAATATAACACTGGAGCAAATACACATACCCTCTGACCAGGAACTCCAGAGCAGACGCTTTCCATATCTGCAGAAATCCATCACTTGTTGCTACACAGAACCCCAGTTTATTTCCTTCATATTCCTAGTTGGCAGATTTGTATTTTTCCAGCTAAACTCTGAGAAAGGAGTTGTGATTTCACTCTATGAAGCCCAACCTCAAAACACATGGTAGGATTTGTTTTAGAAGTGTTCCAGCAGGGAGGATAAATAATTGAGATAATGAACATGAGACTGTACCAGCATATCACGTGACACCCAGTCTGTCTCCATAATGTCTCACTGTTACTGTCCTAGCACACCTCTCCCTTCCCACCCTCCCATTCCCCTTCTCCGGCTGCGAGGGTAAAGCAATGCAACTAGAGGGAAAGAAAAGTCTAACATATCAGCGATGTGGTAGACCTGGCGTGCTGGAAAATAACAAGTCATGTACCCTGTGCCAGCAGTGCCCCACTTAACCCTGATCCAATGGTGGCTACATTTGACTGATCTTCGATTAAAGGCTGAGCCAGTGCCTCCAGCGCTGCAGCTTTGCAAACAGACACCGGGCTGTAAGCCTGCGGCTGCCACTCCAGATACGCTCCTACGACAAGCGACTTACAGTGGTGAATGACTGACTTCGGGTGCCTTGCTAACTTGGCATTCCCGCTTTGCAGGGCTCGAGCAGCATTTGCATAATTTCATGATTAAATAGTTGTACAATTCAGCTGCTCAAAGCTGAAAGCCCCACAAGTCTTCAAACTCCTCACTCGAAACAAGAAAGGCATGATAACGGCTTTGTACCAATGGGCCTCTAATGATTTCAGCACAATTATCACAGTGGCACTGAGGGGAGTAAAAAAAACCAGGCCAACTTTCACCACGGGGCCGCAGGTCAGAGTTTTGTGCAAAACGGCAAAGAAACCTCTTGGCATCTCTGCCCCATTTCTCAGCTCTGACAGCCCACGCTCATTTGTATACCCAGAGTCTCTGCAGAATATTAAAAGGGCTTTTGGTTTAAGTAGATATAAATTGCACAGCTCAACCGAAGTCAAAGGATCAAGGCTCTGTCTCTCTTTTTCTTGATGGATTACTCCAAAATTCATATTTCAGAGGGGAGGTGGAGGAGGTGGTTTATAGCATATGAAAGGGGAGAGAATTCTGGAATCACAAAGCCTTTGTTTAAACAAATAAAATCTTTGCAGCCAGTTTTTTCAAGACTGTATTTTGCCATTACAAGAAACTTCAACCTTGCAATGCAATGGGGCGTAGCACACAGTCAAGTTTCAGGACATAAGAATCGCATTTGCAGCTCATGCTTCAACCTGCTTGGGGCTCTAAACAATGCACTTTCCTCCTCTGAGTCTTACTTTCCTTTCATCCATTTTTAGTGTAATGTTTCTTCTGTAAAGGACCCGAGGTCAGAGGATGAAAAATGACCATATGTTACCTACACACAGAGAAATAAATAAGTATATTTGATTTCTGTGATAAAAACCTGCCTGGCAGCTCTTCTCTTTCCATCTAATAAAGTCCACCACTTCCATTGCACTTTTCAGAAATGGACATGCACAAAGAGGACAAACTCGCTTATCCCCAGGGTAGGGTCAGCAAACCAGATCTGCGTCAAGGCCATGCCAACAGCCCATGTTTACAGCACCGGGAACACAACAGCAGCTCCACGAAACACAACGCAACAGCTTTAACACTGTGCCAGCAGCTGTGCAACCAGGACTACTGAGAGCAGGTCTCCAGGCACCACGCCATTAACGGTTTGGGGTGCACTGTCTTACGAATCAGTAACACACAACTTGAGTAGGTCTAGTTTGAAGAAAATTTTGTCTTTCAAAGGAAGCAGGAGACCAGCTTTTCTCAGTTAGTAGACACCTTTCTCCAGGACAAGTTCAGAGTAGTCTCTGAACAAG
>NW_009208984.1:78643-88623 GCF_000690835.1 Fulmarus glacialis
GCAACCATGTTTCTTTGCAAGGAGAAAAGGATGAAGCTCGAAACTCTTGCGAGAAGTAGGAAGCACAGCTGTCTTCTACTGTCAACTCAGTGAGCACCGGAGATGTCACGCACCAGAGACGTTATATTTAGGCACTCTCGAGATAAACCACCAGACCACTAACCCCTCCATCCACTTGTTGCCACACACATACATACAGTTTAGCCAGAAACAAAAAACAGTGACACTTTCAGACTCTGGCACAGAAGAAATTTCAAGTCAAATTCCACAGTAGAAATATGAACACAGATCTCCTGTGCCTACCTAGGTGGCCCTCAGTAGGGGACGGCCAGCCTGGGCTTGCATCTCCACCCCTCTTTAATTTGTCTGATTTGACCCTTCCAGCCTTTTTACATGGATACTGAGTTTCCCTAAGTAGTTTATGTTCTGGCCCTTTGCAAAAGCTTTCGCCAGTGCTTGTGAAGGATAGCAGGCCCAAGCCATAAATCACAGCCAACCTGGGATCTGTTTTTTCAACACATTTCTTCTAACGAGAGTCAGATGTTGGCTAGATGGGCTTTATTAATTGTACTTGTTTAGAATCAGTGATGTCTGTAGCTCTGTAACAGGGTTTGAGCATGTGAAAGGCAAAGGGCTGACAGCAACTGTGGAGAGGAGGAACGCTTGTGTCGCCCGGCAGCCTCTGGTCTGAAGAGCGAACAGGACTCAAAGGTCTGGAGAGCTGCGGGAGGGCGGGCTCCTACCGGCATATCGTACGCCCTGGCCACGGCTCAGGATCCAGTAAGCTGGAGTAAGAACTGTTTCTCTGTAAGGGGAAGCTCTCAGAGTTTTGTTTAGTGTAGGATCATTAAGACTCAGCTGCAAGAGTCTCTCAGTTTACTACCATATTTACTTGTTGCGTGCATTCCAGATTTTCACCTTTTGGCAAAGACGGTGGCAAAGGAAGAGCCCCAGATGGCCAGGGCCTCTCACAGCAGCGATGCTGGGATCGACAGCATCTATCTCACTGAAAAAAGAAGAGCTCATCAGGTCTCTCCTCTCCCCAACATGTCAGCGCGTTCAGCTGCAAAGGAAACCCGTATTCTTGCTGAATTGCAAACCTTGCGTGCTCTAACCTAAGCGCGCGTAGACCGGATGCGCACAGAACACACCACCACCTTACCGTGTCCCTTCCGTTTCGGCAGCACAGAGACAGCTGAGCGAGGCCGGGTCTCACCCACGAGCAAACGTGGAAGGAAGGAGGGAGGAGTGAAAGACAGCATCTTTCTTTTTGCTCCCCTTCTGGGTCCAATAACTACCAAAAACTGTAGGCTACTCGCTTTCAACACACAGTTCCTCTAATCCCAAGTTCAAAACCAGCACTGACAAAGCCCCACGACATTTCCGCTCAGCACGACCGTTAGCATAATTAAAGTATCTCACGGACAAGGAACTGGAGGCTCAGAGAAATTTAAAGATTGTCTCATTGACCAAAGATGGTTTGTTGTCTCCCACAGTTTTCACATCAGGATTTTACAGGATGGAAAGTTTTATTTTCACCTGTAAATTGTGAGTTATTAGACTGCCTATCAATATGAAACAGAACACGTATAGAATATTTTTGCCTTTTTACCATCGTAACAGATAATTCACCATTTCTGCTAGGAGACCTGTTCACTGCCAGAATTTCTCCATTTGTAATCTCCCTCTCTTATATCTCTATTATAATAACCCTTACCCTTAACTTTACTGGCTATCTTTTAAAAGCAGCTCAAATTTCCTTTCTTATGAGAACTGCTATCTGATCTTTTTCTGCTTGTAGAAATATTCATTCATTTTCATGTCTACTTTCTTCTACCTTCTTAAACAGGAAAAGCTTATTTTCCCTGAATAAGCAATGAATATTTTTTCATTATGATATTCTGTGATTTTGAAGTGTCTGTAAAAAAAACCTGAGCAAAACTGAGTGAAAAGAAAGTTTACCACAAAATGCACTTTTGGAGTAACATACTATTCGAGAACCCACATAAAATTTGGTACATAGTTTCAAGTGAAGAAAATGGGTGCAATTTTTTAAAGTTTTGCAATATTTTCTCTAGATTATTTTTTTTTAAACTTATTTTCATAGTTTCTTAATGACATATTTCAGTCTTAAGTTTTGAAATAGCATTTATTTCAAAACTCACCTAAATTAAAAATGAAATGAACTAATTAAATAGTCGTAAGTGAAACTAAATGGTTCACTTCAGGTCAAATGAAATAATTTGGGTTGACCCAAACCCATATTTTAGTCATTACATTGTGTCAAAAACCTAAAAATTTCCATTTCAGTTTCTCTCAAATCATTTTTCTTTCCAATTTTTTGGTTTGGCAAATGGACCCAAAAAACCTCCATTATTCACCCAGGTCTATTCTTAAACAGCTCACATCACTCACATTGTTTTATTTAAAATTTCACACATGCACACTCCCACACCACTAACTAATTTTATACATAATTGGTCTCAGCCTGGGGATTTGTGCTCTTTCACAGTGCCAGAGATCTATTTTGCTGGTTAGGCCTGTGCTCTGTTAGCATATGGATCATTTATTCACAGGCAACCACGAGTTGCGAGATCCGTGTTCAATCCATCTTCATCTGTCAGAGTAAGGTTTAGCAGGGAATGGCTGGATTTTGATGCAACACATTTTGCTAGAAATGTATTATGTATTATTTTTAGAAACACCAAGGACATTTTACTAATGTAGCCCAGCATAGTTGCCTGAGGACTGAAATGACCCTGATAAAAAAGATTTTACCTATCCAGCATGACTTTGTTAAAGCCTTGCTGTCTATGGAGCTGCTGAACATGGTGCTCCCAAGCGATGCTGGTGGTACTGTGGACGCTCAGTAATTCTGATATTGCACAAAACAACCCCCCCATGAGCCCTTTACTCCCCTACTTCACCACCTATTCACTGCATGGCTGTAAAGGACACCAAAGCAAATAAAAAACCAGAAAATAAAGACACATAGGTAGTATGAACAATATGCATATACAAACTTCTCACAGCAAGCTAGATTAAGAGTCCCCAGACTAAAAGGAGGGAGCCCACATGCCTTCCTGCGAAGGAAGCCGAGGACACAGAGCCCACAGGGGCTGCGGCTCCTTTCCAGGGGAAAACATTCTCCTCCTTTGGCTGGTCCAGTCCTCACTATGCCAAAATCCAGCGTCTAATACCCACCATCATTGAACCAAACTCATTTCTCTATCACTCCCTGATCTATGACATGGAATGATACTTAATGGGACCTGGCTAACTCTTTCGACCCCAGTCCAAGCACGCACGGGAACCCCACTATGCTTGAAAGTTCATCTCAATTTGAGATGGTCTCACATCCCTTACAGAAGAGACTGCTTTTCCCTGCTGGGAGAAGCAATCAGGGGAAAAATGCAGTCAAAATATGGCGTAATGTAAGATGGAATAAAGGAAGCAGACAGGACTAAAGGAAACATTCGAATCGAGGCTCACCGTAAAGTCTGGAGGGACTTTTATAATATTGGTTCTGCACTTGTGTATCACAGGTCAGAGAATCTCTCACAGTCTCGAGCCAAACAACGTGCGCTTAACTGGAGTATGTCTTTCAGAAAGACACTCTAGAGCCAGACTACCTACGTTTCTTTAGTGAACTGCATCCAAAGTTAACCATTGTATAAAAAATATGCATCCTGTTTCCAGTTTGGATTTCTGACATTAAATTCTACCCCTGCTTTGAGTTTTATTACACTGCAGCCTGCAAGGACTAAAGACACCTAGGGTTAGATGCCTTCCCTCTCCACAAAGTCCCTGTAACCCATAAACGTGTTACATTTAGGATGTTCAGTCAAGCACTAGTAGTTCCTCATCCAGAACATTTAGCACTGGCTTGCTTTAGCCAAGACAAAAAATTAGCTGAAAGACCAATAACAAAAACAATAGTTTAAGCAACTGAAAAGGATGGTCTGAATTCAGAAGAATTTGCCTCCCTGAACATCAAAATACTATATAGTAGCAGTATTATTAGTGCCAGGGGCTCTTCCGCAAAGCTTTGATTTCCCAGGTCAATATTTCAGCTTCAGGTTCAACCCACCATGGTTTGTCCATTCTCCCACACTTTGCTCCTCCCCGGGGCTCTGCACAGCACCCCACAGCCCTTGTTCAACACACCGTTGTTCTGCACAAGGCTAATGACTATCACTCAGCACTTGAGAGCTGGAGTGAAATGGTTCAAGGCTACAAGATAGTCTCTTGAGGATCATTACTCTGCCTAATTCTGCTGATTACCCTTTGTTGGCCTGTATCTAAATCCCTCTGAGCCTTGCAATGGTCCTTACAGATTTGAGCAGCAGAAAGAGGAATCCCTTCCACATTCCTCTGCAGCTGGGATTTTGTTCTCTGAGACACAAGGGACACCGGGGAGTCAGGAGACCCGGCGCATCCCTTATATCATCTATCTGATCCCCATGATGTGACGAACAAGGTAACACTTGCTCAGATTAGTGGCTAGCACAAGGCTGTGCAAAGACTTCTTTTTGTTTGTTTGTTCTTTTTTGTTATTTCCTTACTAACCTCTGGATGAAGAAAAATTAGTAAAAGAAATATCCACTTGGGGTTAGCCAGGCATGTTTCATTTTCAGATTTTTAACTCTTCAAAATAGCTACACCAGGCTATTTCTCTAACTCATTTTAGAATGAAAAATCAGAGGATATTCATAATCAAAATATTCTCCAGAATTCCCGCATCCTGTTATTTTAACCCAAAACTCACCAAATGCTTCCAAATCTGGGGATCCATTTACTTTCTGGTGGGACCAAGCCCTTATTCACAATTTACCTGTTTGTGCTTTCTCTGATTTATGATATCTACACAACAATGAGCACCGTAGTATAAGTGTCCCCTAAGAGACATCACGCTGCTGGTAGTTTGAGGAGCTTCATTTTGAGGTTCTAGCTGCCTCCACCTTGAAACTCTCCTAAAAAATGCCTTAAATGGCAAGTTTAGACCAACAACTGAAGGCCCAGCATCTGGGGAGATTTCTCCTGGAACATGGCAAGCATTGGGTAAGGCTGGGCGTGAGCCAATCTCCTCTCCCACGCCTGTCACCCGACACACTCAGCCCCCATATTATGTTACTCTTACAGCTGTGGAGGATTTGACAATGAATTTTGACCCTCCCTCTGAGCACTGATGAGGAACGGGGAGAACAGCCAGCAAGTCCAAACCAGACAAATGCAGAATGGCACCATTTGTCTGCAATACACCAAGAAGGAACTGGATATCTCCAGAGACACCTTCATTCCCCCCAACCCCACACCTTCTTCTCACAACAGCTCAGCGTCAATAATCACTTCTGAGCACCAGGCAACAATACACTCGCAAATAAGCTCAGACCAGGGCTTTAAAATTAAACAGCTAGAGGATAGCTCCAGAGGCTTAATGCACAGTCACTGGTGCCTGCTGCCACATGATGCTGCTGGCAATAGGGATGATGTTGGCACTTTCAAACAAGCACAGGGACAGATTGCAACTGGAAGGAACAATCATAATTCTTCTGCAGTCAAAGGAGTTCCCAGGTTTCATACACACTGAGAGTTTAGCCCCAACAGCACAATCAGGAAGATTGAGGGCACTTAAACAAATCAAATCTCTTGACCGTTTAAGTTCATCCTTCTCCATGAAATGTGTCTGGAAGACACTCTCAAGCACTTCACCAAAGTTAATTGCCCGAACCCAAACCATCACAGCCCACAAATCCTTTAAACTTTGAGAATTGACTGAATGCTGAACAGCTGCCAGGCACTCATTCGCTTGCAGACACAGGAACGGCTTTCTTATCAATAAATGGGGATTCCTGTGCATGCAGCACCCAGTAATGGCAATGGAAATGACTCAGTCAAATGCCTCTGCTTTGAAATTAGGATATGCCCAAAAGGTTGCAGGCAGCAAAGAAGTGCTAAGTGCAGCTACAGGCCAAGCAAGATACACATTCAAAATAAACAATGGAACAGCCCCCTTCCAGAAGTGTGAGGACAGCCAGCGTGGGGGATGCTATAAAAACATCGACATTTGCTATAAATTGCTGTGCTTCAAGACCCAAGACGCTACAGTTTTCCTCAATAGGAAATAACTGGGCTATCTCCAAGAACTGTTGGTAAATGAGAACTTTAATGGTGACAATTGCATCAGTACAAAAGCAATCTCCTATTTTAGCCCAATTAGTGCTGTGCTAAATCATCAGCCCAGGCCTTGCCTTTTGCAGTTGAAAGGGACACATCTGTGAGGCTCCTCTGTTGCATGTGTTTTATATTATGCTGTAGCACAATATGTATAAACTAACACTATTCTACACTTACACAGCACCTCATCTGGAAATCTGAAAGCGATTTATGAATGGTGGGCATCTGTGACATTTTACAGATGGAAATTGAGGCACGGAGGGATTCCGTAATTAGCCCCAGACTTGCACAATGAGTCAGCTGCAGAGCAGAGCCCATTATTTGTTGTGTAGTAACATCTAGTGTCCAAACACAGAGGGAGACAAGTCTTTCCCCCAAAAAAGTGTACAAGCATGCCCAAAAATGCCACCCATGTCTGCGTTCAGACCAAGACTGTTGAGGAATAGTCGGTGTGAACGCATATCCTAAAGCACCGTCTCCCCTGGTAGACAGGTCCCTCCATTCTTGTAATACGAACGCAGGCCAGAAGAAGGGTTAATATGCCTCAAAGTTTGTCTGCTTTTTCCACATCAGTTGATCTAATAAAAAAGATTGATTCTCCCCGCAAATCTGGCCTCGCTTTAACAAATCATTTGATTTGACACAAAGGACTATATTCAGATAGTTTAAATTCCACTTTAGTCCCTGAAACTCAAGTTTCTGATGGGCTGAATACTTAGAAACAGCCAATAGGAAACACCAGGCAGAGACACCCACCTTGGGTAGGGCTGAAAGTGCCTGAGTGCGGCCAGAAGCATCTGCAGATCTCTCTATACTGCAGCGCTTATTAGCCTACAAGGAACCTCACAGTGTTACAGAAAACAGACAGCCTTTTCTGTACCTTCTAGAAATACAGCAGCAACTCACACTACTGAAGCATTTCCAGTATGTAAGCATAACACCGTGTTACCTTCCCACCTTGCCCAAGACAGTGGGCCAGATGCCGACAGCAACGCTCCCAAGGTATTGGGATCCAGATCACCAAGGGGTAGAAAAAGCCCATGACAAAATTCAAGCAATCCAGGCACTTGCATTAGAAAATTTTCAACTTGTTTAGCTTGAAAAGAGAACAGCATCTGCAGCGAGATCTCTATTGCAACTTAAAACAGACCTAATTTTTAGCTCTCCATTATTCCCTCTTGGTCCTGCCTATATCAAAGTTAATGAATGTTGGAGTTGGAAGGAGCTGATTTTACAGTGCTCCTGCCCTCAGTCTACCTGTCCTCTACTTATCTGGCATGTTTCCTTCTAAAAAGGAGAAGAGCAAATCCTCATGCCATGTGGTGCCACATACATCCTACACTGCACAAATTTTGTTATCTAGTCTCCAGGGAAGTTGTGGAATCCCTCCTGCACGTTTCATTGTTCATTTCAGAATAGTCATCTCCCCTCCCTAGACCTCAGAGACCAAGGCCCAACACATCTCTGCCTTGCTGTCTGGTCCCATACTTCCAAAGAGTTCACCCTACATCCTAAAAATCAGTGCATTATTTGGAAGCTAAATGACTAAGAGCAAACCATAACAGGAAACATCTTCAAACACAGGACAACTAGAGGAATCCTAGGCCAAATTGCTGATAAGGATTCTTTGCACAATCAAAAAAATCCCTATAAACACCCAGCCAATATCCTCTAACCCCCATTGTCAGGTTATCAGAAGAATAATAGCATCAGTTAGATTTTGCCTGGGTGAAACCTTAAAGGGGCACGGAAGTGCGCAATGGAGCAAGCCACATTTTAAAATAATTTAATATCTTGTCTCCTCAGGGGGCCATAATGTGCAGGGGGTAGGACTATTCCTGCCCTCTATGGACACAGAACAGGGCAGATGTTGAAAAGGGCAAAGCCACCAAGGGAGAAACTAAAGCACAAGAGATCAAGGAATCAAATCACCACTTTAAAAAGACAACCCAAAAACAAGACTGGCCTGTGGCAGGACCAATAATAAGGAATGCAGAAGATTTAGATGCAATTCCTACTGACACAATACTTTCCCACATGTCCTTAGATATGTCATTTAGTTCCTCTGCATGGCACTTCCAATACGAGGGTCAATGCGATAAGAAGTGCAGTCATGTGCCAGGACGTGCCCAAGTAACAGAGAGGAGTAAACAATAGCATCCCCAACCGTGGAAGAGAATACAAAATTAAAAAAGGATAGAAACAAGAACTGAAGGATCCTTCTCTCCCAGAAGTGCTGGGACTGACTTCTCTACTCGGACATTGATTTTCTCCTGATACAATAAGAACTAAGAATTTCAAGAAAAGACCTGAAGTCATTATGCACTCCAAATACCCACTGGTCTCCACAGTAAGCGCTGGGAATAGGTGTGGGGCATCTTCAGTTTCAGGGTCCCACCCCAAGGGATGCAGCACTGCAGGTTTGAGACACAGCCTTCCCAGGCTGCCACCTCTGCCCGGCTTGGCTACTGCCGGCTCCAGCTGTGCCCAGGACAAACGGCCGATTCTACGCTGAACAACCGTGGTTAATGAGGAATCAGAAGCATGTTCTGTAACATCCACAGGCAGAACACACAAAGAGAGGGGAACGGCAGCTAGAGCATGAAGCACATCTGCAATAGAGGTAGGGGCAGAAAGACAGATGCTCGTCCTAATTTAAAGCTTTATAGAGCTTTTGGGCTACGGGACACTTATTTTTCTGCTGAGTGTGTGTTCAGCAAGGAGAGCAAAGAGGCAGATCAGTGGGAGCTCTTCATACTCTTGCCATATCACTGCTTTCACAAAACCAGCACTTTGGAGTAAGTCGTCTGCTCAGTGTATGTGCTGCTTCTAAGGTCCCATGATTTTCATTTACCACAAAATCTGCATGTGGCCATCAGGTACAAAGACTCCCATGTAAATTCCTGCTTTTTATTGATTAACCATCATTGGAGATACAAGGTCGAATTTAAAATCTTGGTTGGGCTTTTGCACATGCACCAGAGCACTTTCAAACCACTTTTACCATCAGCTTGGAGACATATAGTTCATGCACCGGCAAGCAACAAATGAGGTCTCATTCACTTTAAAACCATCTCAGTTTTCTCAGAGGAGGCTGTTCAGAGACACCAACACGAGCGTCATAGAAACACTCGGACATGAGGAGACACCAGGCTGCTGGATGCCAATGGCTGACGAACCTCTCTCCCCACAGGAGAGCCTGCAGTTGCAAACAAGGTCAGCGCCACCTTCCCTCAGAGAGCTCTGCAGCACTCACCTCATCAAGCCGACCCCGTTTCTGGCTCTTCTCAACATACCACCCCCAAAGATTGATGAGCACAAGCAGGTCAGGAAAAACAGGGGCGTGAGTTTAGTTGCAAGGAAAAGACCACAACAGGCACCCTGGGGCAGACACAGGGTCTGTGGAGCCTGGTGTCCCCTCTCAGAGACTGACCCAAGAGAAAACGAGAAAAGTGCAAGCAGGGTGGCCCTTCCCAGGTGCTCATCGGGTGCTGCCTGGGCAATTCCCTGAAGCTGAAAGGAGTGGGGCATTTCCAGCTCCCCCTTTCCTTGCCCTCCAGATACTTGAGGAAAACTGAGGCAAAGAGCAGGCAGAAACTCACAGACCCCCTCCCATATGCTTCCCCCTGCAAGCGAAGGGCATCCCTGGCTGCCACAGCCCCCCACCCACGAGTGCACCCTGCTTCGCTCTTAGGCTCTGCTTTTCCGTGATGTTCGTGTTGCCCACTTACGGTCCTGGTTGGAAAAGTAACCGTGCTGGCGGCCAGATGAACCTGCGGGGGGGAGACAAGGCAATTATCACT
>NW_009208984.1:88680-88988 GCF_000690835.1 Fulmarus glacialis
AAAACTTGGTAAAGAATAAAAGCGCCTTCGCTCTCCCCACTCGGCTCATTCGCGCTCTTGCCAGCACTTCCCCCCTTCCCACCCACAGCAAGACATGCATGCACAGACGCACACACTCGTGCTCTCAAAGTGCTGAAATAAGCCTGTAAAAGAGCCCCGTGCCTCTACTGGAGATGATGCTTCCAAGAAATACAACCACAGAAAAACCTACTGAATGAAACAGGCTGCAGCAATCCATTCTGGTTGAATGTAAAAGGGGCTTTGGGTTGGTTTTAGGGTTGGTGGTTTTTTTTTTTTTTTTTTGGATA